>NW_027635580.1:0-44520 GCF_903797595.1 Erithacus rubecula | reverse complement strand
GTGAGCACCAGAGATGAGCGGTGTCACCAGGATTCAGTCACTGTTCAATACCTCTGTCAGTGACAGAGGGATCACGGGCACCCTCAGCAGGTTTGGCACCAACACCAAGCTCTGTGGAGCAGCCACCTTGCTGGCAGGAAGCCATGCCATCCAGAGGGACCTGGACAGGCTGGAAAACCCCTGAAGGGGCTGTGCAAACCCCTGAAGGACAAAAAGCCAAGATCCTGTACCTGGGTCAGGGGAATCCCAGGCACAGATATAGACTGGGCAGTGGATAGATTGAGAGCAGCCCTAAGGAGAAGGACTTGAGGGTGGATGAGAACTTTGACATGGCCTGGTAATGCGCACTTGCAGTCCAGAAAATCACCCTATACTGGTCTGCATTAAAAGCAGCTTCGCCAGCAGATCTAGTGAAGGGTTTCTACCCTTCTATTTGCTTTCATGAGACCTATAAAGTGCATTGTGTCCAGCTCTGGGATCCCCAACATAAGAAGGACATGGACCTATGGGGAAAGTCCGGAGAAGGGTCACAAAGATTATTAGAGGGCTGGTGCACCTCTCCTCTCTCCCATGGCTGGATGGGACTCTAAGCAAACTAGGCTAGTGGAAGGTGTTCCTGTCTATAGGGAGTTTGGGGTGATAAGTAGGTATTTGTAAGATGTGTTCCAGCCCAAGGCATTTTATAGTCCTGTGATCCCTTTCTTTTAAGATTGTTTGTCTGGGTGGTCTTCACTGGAACCAATAAAAATATTCCCGTTGATCTGAGTTTGCATAAGATTCAGAGATGGCTTCTGCAATTAGGTGCCTAATGCAGTACTGTTTTTTACTTAAACAGGAACAGTGGACAGATATGATGTTGTTTTTTCAATCAAAGTAAACAAACAAGGCTTGTTGAGTACAGATCTGCTCTCCTCCAGAGAGCAGTCTTTATCTTGCACTCCATCTGTTGTGGAGCAGCAGAAAAGCAAATTTCAAATCTATTGTTTAGGGTAGCACTACTTTTGGATGCTTGAGGCACTGAGTATTCCCACAGGATTGTTCTGTAGTTCCATAGCTAATTGGAGCAGAAACCAGAGATGTGGTCCTCAGGCAGCAATATTGCCATGGGGGAGAAGGAAAGACTTCTAGATTCACCTAGTGTCACCAGAAGAAGATGCTGATATGAGGCAGATGAAGATCAGATAAGCTCTTTGAAATCTGCATCTGATCTGTGTGTGTGGTGCAAGAGAAAACCTGTAGACCTCTGTGTTTGCTGTGGGAGCCCCCTGAGAGAAACAAGGGGATGAGACTGGACAGCATACTGGAAGACCTGAAACAAGACTGAATACAAGAAGAATTGCTGTGATTTTGACCAAGGTGAAAGCCTGAGCTAGCACTGAGTAGCAAGGCATGTGTAGCTACAGGGCACTTGTAGGGAGATGGAAGCTTGGATGGGGTAAAGGATTCAAAGAACATGAGCCTGCTTTACAATAACTGCTGCTGGAAAACTGCCTGAAAAACTCTGACAGCCCCCAGGGAGGTGATTTTGCAACATCTTTTCCAGGAGAGATGAGGCCCTGCCTTTGCATCTGAGGTGTCCCCTACCTGAAGATTAATTGTCCTGTGTTCTCTCTCTGCCAGCTCTCTCCTGAGCTGTGCTCCTGTTTGGCTCACACGCAATTGAACAATGTAGTTTAGGACTGTGGTTGCCAGACTTTGCCTTGTCCTTTTCCATTATTAATTGTCTGTCTTCCACTAACACATTGACAGGGTCAGCAGAGCAGTGCAGCAGCATGTAGACAAGGAAATGCCCACACCTACACTCACTCCACACAGAGCCTCCATGCACACCCCCAGACACCCTGATGGAATGTCATGGACCCAGCATTCTCCCCCATACCTTTCATTCCTTGCCACATCTTGAAATCTGCCTGATTGCCCATGTGGCAGGTTGTGATGCTTTGCTTATTACTCCTCAGAAAGCACAGAGATTATCTTGGGTCGGTGTTTCTGAGTTGCCTAAAACAGTCTGTGTAATTCTAACACTGCCTGGCAGACTTTGCACTTAAATGGGTTACTTGAGAGACAAAGAGAGTGTCCTCCTTTTATATGTGTTAAAAGGTTCCCCCACAAGTTTTCTGGGGGATCCTCTCTATCAAGCTCAGGATAAATGAACTGATTAGAAAGACAAGTAAACCAACAAAACCAAACAAGCAAGGAGAGCCATATTTAACATAAACTAAAATCAGCAGATTTGAGACGAAGGAAAAGCCAGGGCACATTTTTGGGCAGATCAACATCAAAGTAGGCTCTGTGCTTTAAACAGTGGTGAGAACAGTATTCTTGGGGCTCTGGGTTTCAGCACCTCACCTCTGGTACTTGACAGCCTGTTCACTCACAGAGAGACCTAAAAAGTCATGTAGAAAGACTTCCAAGTTTGTACAAATTAAAAAAAAGGTTACCCTTTCTGTACACTAGACTCTCACAGTTGTGGAACTAAAGGTCAGTGCTGAACTCTACCTGTTGCTTTCGATTTGTTTCAGTCCTACATATATTCCTGGCAGAAAATTCCATGCAGTAATGATAGAAAAATCTAAATCAGGCTGATGTTCTCTTTGGTACTGGAAGAGAAAAATAAGAACTTGGCCCAATTGATAAATAATGCCCAAAAGGAGAGATGAAAGATAAATCTTTCTGCAGTAGCTGCATATTTTCCAGATTTTTTTAAGGCATTTCAAGACAAATCACATTGGATATGAGGAGAAATATTTTAATTGCAAAAGATAGTAAAGTTCCACAAAAGGTGAGAGGTTTTCAGCAGTTGAAGTCTCTAAGAAAAAGACTTATTCAGATCAAGTTAGCTTTTGGGATAAAATTGTATGCATGTTGCCCTTCCAATGTCTTTTCTAACCATATGCTTTCAAGTCTGGCTTAATTTTTTTTTGTCTTCTTTGTATTGAGGTTCAGAATATAAATGAAATTTAACAGACAGAGCTGTTAGTATAGACTCCCATAACTTTTATAGGAAGCAAGATAAGGACTAAACATTTAAATCTCTCAGTAGCTTTTCAAACCTTAGCTAGTAAATAAAATAGTAGTCCAAAGCTAGCTGTATCTGCCACAGCTGCTTAGACATACTTTCAGTACTACCTGCAGCTATGCAAAACCACTGCAAAGTAGAATTCCCTGAAGAGATATGTAACCCCTATAATTCACATGCCAACCTTTTCCTAGAAGATAAAGTTAAATGTTATGTGATATGCAGTATTATTTCATGCAGTATTATTTCATAGGCAGTAATATTTGGACTGAGGTCCAGTTTCAAGCTCTCAGAGCAGCTTGGGAGGAAGAGTTGTTGCCTGACTTCTCTGGTCCCACCATAGAGTCTATGAGTTGTCTTTTTATCCCCCACAAACCTTTTTTTTTAGTTCTTTAGCTCTTTCAGATAAATCACTTGTTTCTAAGTAGGCAGTCCAAATCTGATCCAAGGAAAACCACTCCCTTGCATGTGGATTGCAGCTGCAGAGCCAGTTCCACCCCTGACCCAAAGATATGCCATTACTTCTGCAAGTGCCTTAGCTATGATATTACTGTTTATTCATTCCATGGCCTAGATATTTGCTAGATAAAAATGTTCATTTTTAGTAGCAGCTGTGGTCTTTTCTTAAGAAATTGTACCTATATTTATGGTAGGCTCACATTTTAGGTTGCAGATCCCATTGGCTCAGCAATCCTCTCTCTACTCCTGATGCTCCGATTTCCAGATTAAATTTCCAGAATGTTTCTAGTTCATTCACCTACTTTGCTTCATGAAAAAATGGAGGAATAGGGAAGAAAAGAGACAGGGAGGAAGTTGTTGCTGTATGTTACATGTTGGTCTGATCTTTTCCTGACATGCAGCCAGTGAGTGTGGATTAAGTCAAAGCCTGGGTAATTTTTCCCTACTCTTCCCACATGATGACTGAGGACTCCAGGCTGGCAGTATTTCTCTAACACGACCCAGGGACAACAATCCCTGTGTGGCCACAGAGTAATAACTCTAGGAGTGGCAAGAGGGTATACATACTAAAAGTGTTTCAGTATTTTCCTGGGTTAGGACCATAATTCTGCATAGAGTAGAAGACATGAATATGTGACTGAAGGCCAAGAAGGTAATGATACAACTTCTGATATTAAATTTTGTGGGGTTGAACCTTGAAAAAAAATGAAACTACTCTCATCTTTCAAAGTTTTTCAAAGTAGGCAAATATTTCTCATCCTCAGGAAAACAAAAGTACCGGGAAGATTATATTTAGTCATATTTTTAAAAACTATTTATTGACTTCACCCAAATAATTTCACATGAAGACACTATTTAAAATTTTTGCTTATATTAAGATTCACCTTTCTATAATTTTATTTCCTCTGAAACAACTTCAAACCTAAAGTATGCCATTTTATTAACCTATGAATCTTCACAGATTACATTTCTGTTAATTCAAAGAATTATAAAATAACATCAAACTCAATTCTCTTAACTGGTTGGTTTCATTCCACTCTTTCCTGTCAGCAAGTTCCTGAGCTAGAGGATCAACACATCTTGACCTGATACTTGTTTTGAGTTGGAGGACTTGAAAGAATGAAGGGTACTGTTGTGTTGCTCTGATTTATAGTGTCTCCACTACTGTTGTCCTCTAGCTGGCAAAGGAGGGAATCACCTAGAGACATCTCCCTGTGGCCTGAGAGGGAGAGTGGGGTTAACCAACGGCCCTGCAGACTGACTTCAGTCCAGCGCTGCATGTCATTCCAGCTGCATGGTAGCTGGTCCTGTGTCGAATCTCCTTTGTGGTGTACAGCCCTGTAACTACAAGTTGATCAAATTCTTTCTTTGTCTCACATGTGAATGGAGATATCATTTGTCTTTGATATCTTTCCTGTGAAATCAGGTGTGACCAGCACCCAGTCGGTATAAAAACTGTAAGACAAATGTCCTTAATGAACATTTTGGCATGAGAGAATTGATTTAGAGAACTAGGGTGTTTCAAAGCCACTGCTTTCAGCTTTGCAGGCTGTCATCTTAACTATAAATGATGATGGAGAAAGAATTCAAATTTAATGCCTTTACTCAGAAATGTTTAGGAGGAAAAGTCACACCCAACAGACTTCTGAAATCTGAAAGTCATGAAAGCATCAGTGCACTTTTGACTTTACTGGTTAACAATTTGTGCTTACCTTAGAAGTAGAAAAAATGAAAAAAAAAATTAAGGAAAATAGCATCTAATTCATGTCTATTTAGCAGTAAGATTTTATTGGTACTTAAATACAGAATACGTGAACCAACTTAATTCTTTGGTATTTTTGAAATAATATTTAATTTTCATTTCAATGTTCTTTCTTTTCAATTGTATTAATAGAAAATTAATTTTAAGGAATTGTGCAGGTGCTTGTGAGGTGGCTGGTAGCTGAGAAGCTGATAATGAGCAGCCATGAAGGTACCTTTTTAAAAGGTAAAAAGGATAAGCAGAATAATATTGCTGCCAGAAAGGGAGCTGTAAGCCTGGGGACCACAAGCATCCTTGAAATGTACAGCTGGCCTCTTTGAAGCACAGCTGGGCACTGAGAAATGGAACAATTCCTGAGTTTACATCACGATCACCATGCCAAGAAAGTTTAACCTTCATTTATCATCAGAAAAAGTGAAAGCAGCCTGGGAAAATTGAATTTATCTGAATAAACACAGTAGGTCTCTGAACAGCCTGACCTACTCACTGCTTGGACTAGATGGCCTTGAAATGCACCTTCCCGCCCAACCCATTCTATGATTCAGTAATACAGAGGATAGCTTGCAAACATACTTCTTGCTGTAGATGTGCATGTGACAGTTCGAGTTGTTTTATATTTTTTTAAATTGTGAATCACCTGTCTGAAGCAGTGCAAACACTCAGAGAAAGGGCAGCATATGCATATGTTTAGTCCTGTGTTAGATCTAGCCTCTTGAATGTAATGTCATAAAATAAGGTTCTGGTTACTCATGTAATGTCTTAGTGGCATGCTGCTAATTCTTATGAAAGTAGCAAATTTCAAGTACCCATTCTACTCACAGGGTTCTGAGTATTTCTCTTCAAATAGTATGAGTCAGTTGATTTTCTCATGGTTGTTTTCATTCACAGATGTTTTTCTGTCCCACTTATACAGTGAGAACACAGATGAATGGTATAGGATATATCCTACATGAGAATACCTAAAACTGTTGCCTTCTCTGCTGTCCTGTCTGTCCTGACCTGTTCTTTTGCTGTTAACTAATTTTTCCCTGAAGTTTTGCCACGTCTGTAAACTATAAAATGCCGCAGATGGACTTTCAAAATCATTGTGGGTGATGGACTTGAGCACAGACTTGTTGACACAAAAGAGGAGGATCAACATCAATAGAATGCCACCCCAACACTTTACTAGCACACAGCTTACATTCTCTTTGCTAGAGACCCACAGCTGCACAGTCCCGGTTTCTGCCCTGTGCTTGCTTCTGAGTGATCTCAGCATCTTGTCTTTCAAACTCTACGCCTCCACT
This sequence comes from Erithacus rubecula, assembly GCF_903797595.1. Taxonomy (NCBI): domain Eukaryota; kingdom Metazoa; phylum Chordata; class Aves; order Passeriformes; family Muscicapidae; genus Erithacus; species Erithacus rubecula. Next base: position 37,994 of record NW_027635580.1, on the reverse strand, counting down.
GGGCTAGACTTAATGGAGGGTTGTTGGTGTGGATTTTTCCAGTGTAAAAGAGCAAAATGAGAATATGTGATGGTCTTGCTGCAGAATATGAGGCACCACATGCAATGGCTGGCTTCGTCAGCCATCCTGTTCAGCAGATGTGTTATTTCTCATATTATGATTAAGACAATGTGTTATCTCTCCCCTACAGTATGGGATAAAGAAGAAGGAAGAAAAGGAAGCAGAGGCCCAGGCTGCACTGGAAGCTAATGCTGAAGGGAGTCTGACACGCCCAAAGAAGGCGATCCCTCCTGGATGTGGGGATGAGGAGGAGGAAGAAGAGGAGAGCATCCTAGACACAGTCATCAAATACTTACCAGGGCCCCTGCAGGACATGTTCAAGAAGTAATAGCTGCAGACTGTTAGATGGGCATAAACAGTACTGCAAAGGATTTCTCTTTTGCCCAATGGGGATTTACAATCTTGCCATTCATCCCGCAGTCCTCCCCACCTCTGCCCTCTACTGCTCACTAGGAGTCCTTCGCTTCCCATGCCCTTCCAGCTGCCTCTTGCCCTTTCCTCCACCCCCAAGACTCATCCATTCCTTAATTTTGTACATAGTCACATCCAGTAGATGCCTCTGAATGGATGTAAAGATTAAAAAGCTGCAGACTACACAACTTTTATTATAAGCCATAGTACTATGTATGTTAAATAAGGCAACTGCACATCAAGCATAGAAAAGGAACAATCTCATTTCCATCCAATGCAAGAAGGAGTGTTCACTAAGTATGAACAGTGGCCTCTTTAATTTTTTTAAATTTTCTTTTTTAAAATCGATAATAATTAATCACTATTATAATGTTCCTATTGATTGGGTCACATTAGCTATTTTTTGTTGAGCACATCTGCTCTCGGAAGGGATATCTCAGCTCTCCCATGGAAGCAGAGCTTTTCTCTTTTAATTCCATCCATGACATAAATAAAAGATCATTTGGAAAGTAAATCATGCATGACTTACACAGCTGACATCACTCAGAATTGTGGAAGAAATGAGTCATCTGCCCTCAGATGCTGTAGAAGTTAAATGCCTCAGAATCTAAGCAAGAGTCATGTTACTTTGGGAATTAGCCATACATTTACCTTGAATGAACAAATTGGTCAGGCACTTGCCACACAGACAGCTGAAACCATAGGAGAGTGCACAGTGCTCTGGTAGAGGACCTCCCCAGCCCCTCTGAAGCCAATGACAAGTATTTTCTGCTCTGTTTAACCAATCTTCCTCTTTCTGCCATATTCAACCATCCCATTTCCAGCAGTGCTTGCGGGTTGTGTTCCAGCATGTTGTCATGGCTGTGTCCTGCCCACCCTTTCCTGCAGTGTGTGGGAGTGTGTGGTGGCCTGAATGTTAGTCATGGCAGATCCATAAATATCCATGATGTTTATTGTGCTAAATTACTGCATTGCCATGGGGAGGTCACTTATTTTCTGCCCCACTGAGATTCTGCACCTTTAAAATGTAGGTTTCAGACCCTACTTACTACAAAGGCATAAAGTGAGGATGCTTTTCTAGTGCTGTGCAGGAGCTAATTAATATTACAGAAGTGTGTGCTATCCCTTGATGCTAGCAGGGTGGGAGAAGATTATTTTCTCACCATTATGTTTGTGGCCTTTTGCAGACAAGGTGCAGGGGTCTCCTCAATGAAACACTGTAGATGTCACACAATTGCATAATAAAATCCAAATTCTATGGGAGATGTTGACTTGCTAATACCTACATATATTCAGCACATAGATAGATGTGTTTTGAGTACAGGTTCTCAAGATCAGGTGTCTGGCTTGTCATCTGAAGAGCTATCCCTGAAATTTTGCATCTGGCTAGGTCTCTGTAATGGATGCTGTGAGAGTGTCATGGCATCTCAGTCTCACAATATTGTCAGGAGAATCAGGGTTTGTCTGGCAGAACTAGCATTGCTTGTCCCCATCCTGGGAACAACAAACATTTCCTAAGTACATGGACAAGATTTGAAAGAAAACACACTTTTTCTGCTGGCAACAAAAAGGAGAATAATATCAGACACTTCATTATGAACCTAAATTTAACTTCAATTTTACTTCAATGGATCTTCTTTACACTGTTTTAGTGCAACTGAGTTTAGGCAAACATCTCAGTATTTTCTTGAATAAGATATTTTAGAAGACATTTATCACATTTTCAGTAAGCAGAAGAAATCTGTACCATGGTTAAGGAATTCAGCATGAGAGCCTTGTACCTGCCGGTAGCATGTGTTGTAATAGGAAAAGAGTGTTCTGAAAGAGGATACATAGAGTATGCCCTCCTCACGCAATTTTTATTCAGGTGTTATGGTCCTCACTTCTTCTCTAATAATTTCAAACATAACTTTCTATTGAATCCATGGCAGAGGCTGAAGAGTTTTAACTGATACACAAGTCAGAACAAGGTGATAAAGATGCAACTTATTTCAGGCTGGATCTATGAACAAGACTTATTTGTTCAAGTACAAGCTGCCAAAGGCTATCCAGAGGAAAGAGAAGGCAGGTTTTACTCATTTGGATAATGTAGTGGGACCTTCCCCCCATCTTTCATTTAAAGCAAGATGACTGCTTCCCTCTGGAGACTTTTAGTGACCCAGAACACTCTATGAATCAGTGCTTGAGTACAGCATGGTAGTGTTAAACAATTTGCCATTTTCTAGGAAGAGTGTCCTACTCACCCCATGCAAATTCAGCAGCTAGTAATTTGAGGCTGTTTAAGTAAATCTCACAGAACTGAAAACTCTCTTTCTGTCAGAAGGGCAGCCGCTCATTTTGATGTTCTGCCACAGAGTATCCAACATCCCTTAAAGCTGAAAGGCAGAGCCTGGCTCTTCTCTTCAGCCACTCCTCGGTCACTGGATCTACTTACCTAGATACTGACACATTGATATACTTTTGAAATGTCTTGGTTAATCTCTGTGGCACACATCCTCTAATGCATAGGCAGAACCAGCAGAAATGTGCCTGTGCTAAAATGAACATATCCATTCATATATTTCCCTGGCCTTGTGCTGGAGAACTCTGCAAACAAACAAATAAATGAGGAGATAAGCTTATTCCACTTTGGCTTTTCTCTACCACTTGCTTGCTGACCTTTCTCTAATCCTCATTACTAATTCCCTTCCTCATCCAACCAAATACTGTTCTGATGTAAGATCAGAATTCTCTGCCTAGCATTCTCCTTGCAGAATGTTAGTGCTGATTGTTTTCACAGTCTCTCTGACAGCTTGATGTGCATGTTTATGCACACATGTGTGGAAGGTGAGGAAATTGGAGAAAAAGGGGAGAAGAGAGAAAAAGGAAGGCTGTTTGGTACCATTTTAGATAATTATGCCTCAGAAGCTGTGGGATTGAATGGTCTAAGTGGTCTAAGTCAGCACCTTGTGTAGACTGTACTTAAATTTCTTAAGCAGGTAGTGCTATCCCTGAGCTCGTATTACACAAAATACTGGCATTGTGAGCTGAGCTCCTGAGCTGTGTGGACATCTGGAATGAATCCCTGAAAGTCATTTTACTGAGACTGGTAGGTCTCATTTCAGGCTCACAAAGCTTGAGGGAAAGGAAATGTGGTTTATTAAATAATGTTCACTGAATATTTTTCATAGTGAGAGCTTCCCAGCGTAGCCATTTCCTCCCTTCTGTATCTCAACTGGCCACACCTGCAGCAGCCTTTCCTCCACTGACAGCAGAGAGTTCATCCAGGTGTGAGCTGGTAGTTCCCATTTTCCTTTTCTTGCCATAAGAAACAGGACAGAAGATCTTCCACAGGTACTGGATAGTTTTTGCTTGCTTTTGCCTTGCATAACTTCTGGCACGTTGCATGAGAGTGGACCTCTCCTCACGCCATTCCACGGTCCCAAAGTGCCTAAGCCATGCTGAACAGACTCAAGAGCAAGGCACTCTCCCTTCTCCTCTGCCCGGACATTTCCCTCCCCACTCAGAATGGTAACAAGGGACACAGACACTTTGACTCATGGGTGGAAGTCAGAAGTGTTCTCACACACTTTTCCCCTTGGCACTCAAGCAGCTGATGAAGCACTTAAACAAGAGACCAAAGAGAAGCATGGTTCAGTGTTTGGATTCTGAATATATTTTTGTCTTTCATGACATTGTTTTATTTCCATCACTGGTCTGTTCAATCTCAGGTAAATGAGGTATTTTAGTTTTATAACTAGTTTTTATTTACACAGAAAGGTTGTTGGCTAGACACTGCAGTCATTTTCCCTCACAGTTCCAAGACCTTACTGATTAGTAAAAAAATAGTCAAAGGACCTTCTCATTTGGAGGGTAAATGATTTAGTTTGCCATTGAACCTTGTGAACTCACATTTATATGTAGAGAAAGCCATATGAAATCAGACTGCAATATTAATTATCGATGCTACTCTTGTGTTTAAAATGAATAAAACAAAATACAAGATCACGTGCTTAATCACTTTGGAGTTCCTCTGTCTATGTTTCTAGTACATACATTGGCTTAGATCCCTCCCAGCCTCTCTCCTTCATCAAAAAAGACCATACCAGTGCTGCTGAATACATCTTTTTGCCAAGCTTTTTGTGCTAGAGCAAGCATTGTTAGAAATTAGCTGTTGTGATCTAAATGTAATGTCTTCTGTATCTGAAAGTTGTCTGTATTTGTTCTGAATATATGTTATCAAGATAACTGTTTCTTCATGCACTGAGTTAGTAAAATGTTTCAGTACTGTCATTAAAGAAATTGCTTGTTTCTCTCTTTCTCTTTCACACACACAGAGCAAAATTTAACTTAGCCATGCATTTTCTAGTAGAAATGCTCCCAGCTTTCTTTCAGATGCATGCAGTATTTGAGGATGATTTAGAGACATTGTGAATGTGATTTTAATTTGTTATTTTCCTGGTACTTTTTCCTGCATGATGTGGGTAAATGGTATGATGTTCTTTTAAAATGGAATCACAGCCAATAAAAAACCCCAGTGATTTCATAAATTGTTTGCAATGCTTTCCTGTGAAATTCCTACTAGGTTGCATTTGGAAATCGAAGCATGGTTGCTCATATACAAATAGAATTGAGGAGCAACATGGATGTTGTTGAATAAATATGCTCATTTTTTCATTTGTCAAAAACACTGATGATGTTTGATCTATATCAATTATCTAATTATCAAATTTTAAGTAAGTTTTTCTATTAGGAATTAGATTTCCTTAGGAAGAGCAGAACAACACTCCTGTGAAAGAAACACAGACATTTAGCTATGGTTTTGTGAGAATATGTTTGGATCTTAAAACAAAACACAGATTTGCAAAGACACCAAAATGTATCTCAGGTTCCAGAATTCATGATTTATACAAAACTCTTTGAATGACAAGTTCTGCACAGCTAATCCTCGTTCTACTTACTTACTTACTTTACTTACAAATCATTAATTGTTATATTCACCATGAAAGTGTTTCATCACATTAGCAAAAGATATTACCATACATATTATAGGAAAATCTGACCCCATTTTACCTGCCCTTCCTTAGGACCATTGTTTGATCTTTTAATTTTTTTGGGAGTGTTTTATTAACAGAAGCAGCCACAGGACTGTCATGGAGAATCAACCCATATTATTGACATTCCAGAACACCTACCCAGAACTGGAGCCCAGAACTACTGAAACAAACACATTCTAATGCTGCTGCAGACTGTGAGTCCAAGGGCAGGCTCTCCATGTACCTCAGGTACGGGTGAGGTCTGTGTTTGAGGGTAAGAAAATACTTTTCACTGGTTTCCCCAAGAAACAGAACTATCATATCAGACTGGAGTTGGGGACAAGATCCAGATACTGAAGAAGGAAAGCATGTGATTTTGACATTTTGCTATGGAGGTAAATTATTATTTTTAAACAGCTTCTGTTATCTTATTAAAAAAAAAAAAAAAAAAAAAAAAAAAAAAAAAGAAAAAAAGAAAAAGAAAAAGGATAAATTCCAATGCTTAGACTGGTGTAATCAAACTTTTCCCATTTTAAAAGTACACTTTGTCAAGCAAAATCCTCTCCAGAGAAGAACAAGAAAAAGAAATCAGAAGGCACATCATGAAACCCTCCAAGGTGAAAAATTACTCAAGTTATGAAAATGCATTAGTGATTTATTTCTCAGACACTGATCCTGCAATTAAATTATTAGCCCTGCTGCAAGCTTCCTGTCTTCACTGGCAGCAGTGGTGGCATAGACTGCATACTTGGGGCAAATATTAAACTTCCAAATGAAAATCCAAGTGCAAAGATGGTCCTGATCATCATGGTCCTGATTAAGTCCATTTAAAAGTCTTAATTTAATTTTCCTCTTGAAAGACTGTGGGATTATCTAGGGTCCATAAAGCTCTCTCTGAAAATGTGATTTGAATAAAGGCTACTGAACAATGCTGGCATGATGCTGATCTGTATATTCACATCCCAGGACATTTGTGGCAACATAAACACACACAGTTAAAAAAAAAATCCCAATTGAGATTTTTATTTCTTCTGTAACTGACCCACCCCTTTTCGGTAAAAAAGAAAAGAAAAAACAAAAAACCACCACCACCAAAAACCCCACAAGAATGTAACTGAATTGGGGTATTCCTTGTTGAATATACTCTGCTACAGCCTGTCACCTGTGATTTTACAGACAGTTTGAGATAGGTGGTAAAAGTATATCTGAAAAAGACAAATGGCTGGAACATGTGATGTCAAACACCCATGCTTTTCTGAGCCTTTGGTATTGAGAAGTTGAATTCTGCTAGTGCAGTGAGATGGAAACAATTTTTTTCATCTGAGATTTGCTTTTCTCAGAAAATCTATTTTTGTATGAGAGGGTCAGATGTAACATTGTATTTGAGAACCTCGAGCAGCAGCAGCTGAGTGTATTTTGAATTAGAAAAGGACTTATTTGAAATCTATGTGGTGAACATTTCAGCTGGGCTACGAGAGGTCTAGACCATCACAAACAACAACTGTCTGACTGAAAGTATAGTTCATTTCCATTACATTTTTAATAAAAAAATACTTTTAAATTTACACAAAATAGAACATATCTTTCCAATTTGCCAGCTTCTGGTCAAAGAAGTCAAACCCAAAAAAAACCCAGTCTGCACGAAAAGGAAGAACGTGTACTGAAATGGAATTAAGGTATTCATACTTCATATTCTGTTTCAATTTTCACTTTACTTCTGCTGAAAATAGCCGAAGTATGTGTACAATCACTTCAAATTTGTTTATGTGTGTCATCAACCTGAAGCTGGTGCATGGCTGATATGGGACTATCAGTTTCATAGCTGGATAAGCTGTGAGTTTTCTGCATATGCAAACCCAATACCTAGCAGCTTGCTTTTAAATTATTGAAATTGAGACACATTTTCAGGTTTCCATATGTTATCAAGACCTGAGCAGATGGTCATCAGATATTCACCCCTCTGCCACAAAGAAACCTCGTTTTTGTGAAGACTGAGCATGGCAAATCATAGAATCACAGAAGGAAAAGACTTTTAAGACCATCAAGCCCAGCCATCAATGTATCTCCACCACTATGTTTACCATTAAACCTTGTCCTCAAGGGCCATATTCAGGTGTTTCTAGAACACTTCCAGGAATGGTGACTCCACCCACTACTTCCCTTTTCCAGTCTGTTCCAATGTTCTGAAATTCTTTCTGGGAAAAAAAAAAAAAATTAAAACAAAACCTAATGCCCAGTCTAGACCTTCCTTGGGGCAACAAGAGACTATTTCTTTGCTCTGCTGTGGACCTGTTCATCCAGGTATCAGTGAAGAGGGCCAGCCCCAAAACTGAGCCCTGAGGAGCTCCCTTCGTGAGTGTCCCAGCTGGATGTAACTCCATCCACCACCTCTCTCTGTGCCTGGCCATCCTGACAGGTTTTTATGGAGTAAACTGCACCATGGAAACATGGCTTCACCAGGAAAACGCGGCAGGAATCTCTGACTAAATCTGAACATTCTCAGGTGAATGCACTTAGAAATAAATACATTGATAGAGATTGATTCTTTGAAAAAATATCTACTGAAACTCACCTGGGACACTTGGGGACAAAACCCATTATTATCTCTTTCAAAGTAATATATGAGGAAATTCCAAAGCATGTATTGCCAACTGACAATCAATTTCCAGATTGAAATCTCTTCTTATTTAGATGATTAAACAAAGAATTTGGTTTCACAGTGCTAAATGGAAATGAGAATCAAGGCATTTGGGACTTTTTCACATTTTGGTATAGTATAGTGTTAGGAAACTCTTAATGGTCTCATATTTTTACAGAAAAAATAATATAAGTCAATTTTTTGTGTTATTGCAGCCTTTTTAGTGTGGACATGGGCCAGACTAGCTTAATATACTATGACAAAGAGAGGAGAAGTAAAATTCCCACAACACATCTAAAATAATGCACAAGCAGATGGTAATTGTTCATGGGTTTTTTGGTTTTTGCTTTTATTTTTGTTTGTTCGTTTGTTTGTTTGGTTGGTTTTTTTTGGTTTTTTTTTGTCAACTCAACAGAGCTCAGCACTACATTTGGAAGAGAAAAATGAGAGTAGAATATTTTAGTGGAAATTTCCTAGGCAGACTACACAAGTTCTCTAATTTGCTTTAATTTTTAAGGCTATCTCAGCATGAACACTAAGGTCATGCACAAAAGCAGGTTGTGGAGATCCCTCCTCGTGCAAAGCAAAAAGAGAAAACACTGCACATTGTCTAAGTTCACTTGCCTGGGTAGGGGAAGCTACAGCCACAGAGCTAATCAAATTCATCTGCTGGTGAAGAGACAATAATGATACTGAACCCTCTTTGAGCTGTTTCAGCAACACGCATCATGCTTTACATAAGCAGGCTTCTCTGAGGACTATTGAAACAGATGTCAAAAATATAGAAGGAATCTATGTCAGAAAGATTCCTGGGAGTGATGAGATGAAACAGATTAAAAAAGATATCACTCACCAAGTGTTGCTGCAGGTTATAACACCAAGAATATTATTTAGAGCAACCTATCTGATAGATATTTAAAAATGTATATTTTTAGATGGAAATTTATTTACCTGCTCTAAATTCTACTCCATACTTATGTAGTAGAACACATGGAGTGCTCCCTTAGAGAAGTTAGCAAACAGGGGTGTCCCAGTCTGGGGTTCCTCCTCTGCCCCGAGATCACCCCAGAGGGACACGAAGGTGGTTCAAACCCTGGTTTTCCCCGAAGCCGCCGAAGAGGGACTGACAGAGACGGTTTTCTCTTTTTCCAAGGACTGTTTATTATCTCTTATCTCTGGGACCTTTTGCCTGGCCAGCAGTGGTCTGCTCAGCCTGGCATCCATGGTGGAATCTGCCTGGTCAAGGCAGGGCTTATCTTATATAGTTAGTACTACGTATTACATGTTTACAAAATCTTACCAGTACAATACAATTTTATTAAATGGTCCAGCCCTGACCCCATCCAATCCAAGAGGCCAATGTGTCACCCAACATGGATGACATGGAGAAGAAGGAGGAAAAGTTGTCCACCCCCCAAATTCTCCATCTTGGCCACGTGTCCCTTATCATAAACATTCAAGAAAACCTATTTGTCTATGTTCTAACATTCTAATTTACACTCTACTCATCATTATTTTCTGTGTCTCTTCTCTCAATGTGGACAGATTCTCCCAAGGAGTCAAATCCAGCCCCTGCAACTCCGGGGCAGCACTCGGGGGTCTCTGAGGGGTCTGCCAGGGGGGTTTTTGCACCCCCAAAGGAGCCAGGGAAAAACCCTGGACTCCCACATCTCCCCCCTCTGTTTGCACCAAAAAGACCTCCTTCACAGTTTTGTCCAGAGCCCTTTTCACAGCTTTGTTCAAGGCGTGCCGAGTGCATGGGATGATGCATGGCAAAGCAATGAGAATAGTAACAAGCTCCACTAATATATAAAAACCTACTTTCAAAATTTCTTTTTACAAAGGTAAAAGATCAAAAAGGTCAAACAGACCATCCAGGCACAATAACTGTGCTAGAACTCGGAAGGATAGTTTGAGACTACAATATAATTGCTATATGTGTTCTGATTCGGAGTAACATCCATTGTTTGGTTCTTTTTCACCCTGAAAACATCACATACAATTCCAAAATCCATTGTTGGACCAAAAATTTCTAATTCTCTTGGTTTGAAAACAGCCACAGGGAGAAATTGAACCCACACATGCCATCCATTCACAGGAGTTGTCACAACTCATATCACCCATGAAGGGATGCCCTCCGGAATGGGCCATTCTTTCACTGTCAATCCCACCAGACATGTTGAAAACGGCTTTTTTGCCTGGAATGCCTCAAACAAATTGTTTCCAACCCCACTGTCCATGCTAAATTTTCCCAAACACTGTCCCTTGGCTGCATCACTGGTAAATCCTCTTTTTCACCTAATGCAGTTGACAAAAAATAAGATACAACAACATATAAACAATCATTTTTCACTGTCAGTCCTTAAGTCTTTTAAATCTTGTTTGAAGAGAAGTTCACATCCTTTTTCCTTGATGTCTGCCAACATTCCCCTTGGAATCCTGGCGGCTTGTTGTACTGGATCATTGTGAGGAGGGTCTCCTGCTAATTCTGCCATGGTGAGGTTAGCATGAGCACCACCTTGGTATTTCTTTCGCAGCTCCTTCAAAGCTCTTCTCCATCTGTGCTCCCACATAAGTCCTTGTGTGTCAGTAAGTATCAATGACACAAGAGATCTCATGTCATATGAAGTCAAGTCATATTCATTGAGAATACCTTTTAAAAACTGTTTAAAATATGAAGATCCCAGTCCATAATCTCTAATTGCCTTAATAAAATTTTTAACTAAATCATGATTTAATTTTTGCCATCTTTGGTTTTGTCCTTGTGGGTCATAATTCATTGACATGGCTATTTCACCAGTCCCAATTGCAGGTCATTCTCTGCTTCTTGTCAAGTCCATTCGAATATTTGTCCAATCAACTAAAGTATCTTGAGCTGCTGTTGCAGGTCTGTGTGTCTCTGTAGGAATTTGTCTGTTCAAAGGTGTTACTTGTTGAGATTGAGGCCAAGCTCCTGCCTCATTCATTTTTTGATTCATTGGTATTGTAGAAATCTGCGGTCCTTGCTGCATTGTTCATTGAAAAGTCCTTGCCCATCATTGTCATCAACCTTGTTCTTCCCTTTATTATCACTTGTGCTGTCATTTCTAAGTCTGTAAGAATTGTCCTTGGAGATCTGTAAGACAGGAAAACCCATTCTATAATTAAAAGAGGGTCTTTTTTGTGTTTGTCCCACTGAAAAATCAAACCATATAGCTGTGTTTCTTCTCCCAACATTGCTAAATGAAATGGTAAAGAGTCCACATATTGGTGTGCTTGTCTGTCTTGTATCATTTCTGCAACTTTTTCCAAGTTTGCTTGTGCTTCTGGCGTAAGTGTCCTGGGGGATTTGATGCTGTCGTCTCCTTTCAGAAGACGGAACAAAGAAGAAAGATCTTCATTTGTGATTCCAAAAATCTATCTCATCCAGTTGATCTCTCCAAGGAGTTGCTGGAGATCTTGGAGATTGTTGACTTTTGAGCTGATTTCTAGTTTTTGAGGTTTGATTGTCTGTTCAGTGATTTTCCATCCAAGGTATTTCCAGGGTGTGATTTCTTGAATCTTTGAAGTGCTGATTTCGAGTCCTGCTTTTTGTATTTCTTGGATCACACAAGCACAGACTTCTTGCAGTTCTTGGTCTGTTGATGCAGCAATCAGCAAATTGTCTGTATAGTGTACAATTCTTGTTTTGGGATATTTGTGTCTTGCTGGAACCAAAGTTTGCGCCACATACCATTGACAAATCGTTGGCGAGTCCTTGAGGCCTTGGGGTAAAACAACCCAATGATGCCTCTTCATTGGCTCTTCTCTGCTCAAACTCGAAACAGAAAATGCCATCCAGTAAACATCGTCTTCATGAAGTGGAATACTGAAAAAGCAATCTTTGAGGTCAATATTAACAAGAGGCCAGTCTCTGGGAATCATTGTGAGTGATGCAAGTCCTTGCTGAAGAGGTCCCATCTCCTCCACTATTTCATTCAATTTTCTGAGGTTGTGAAGCAATCTCCACGATCCAGAAGACTTCTTTCGGATGACAAACACTGGAAAATTCCAAGGACTGTTTGTCGGTTTTATGTGTCCTTTTCTTAGTAGTTCTTTCACCAAAGTTTTCAATGCACTCAACTCCTTCTTCTCCAAGGCCCACTGATCCACCCAATGAGGTGTATCAGTTTTCCATGTCAATTTTGGAGTGGCGAGTGCCACAGTGAGTCCTGCTAAAAATCCATCGTCAGGTACATGTTCCACTGTGAAAGGAGATCTCTTTCCCATACAGTGAATGGCTTTTACACAAGTGATAGCTGTCTTCTGTCCGGGTCCTGTGAATGTTATTGAATTTTCGCTTTGGAGGCATACAGAACTTCCTCCAATGCCTGTGATTTGGTCCAAAGGTACAATCAAGTTCCATTCTCGAGGTCAGAAAATATATGAAATATATGAAATCAGTGTCACGTCCGGTGTCCACCATGCCTGTGATGGTTATTTTCCTGTTATGGTCTATCAAGTCCCAAGTAATAGTTGGCTGTTCACGGGTTATGTACTTCAACCATAACGCGTGTACTTCGACATGGTCATTGTAGTGTGGATGCCCTTCGCCCATCGCCGACATTGCTTGATGCTCCAATGGATGCGATGGCAGAGCTATCGCTTTTGCCAGTTGAGTATTTTGTAGAATTGTCAATGGGGGTCGAAGAGCCCTTGCTAAAATTGTCAGCTCTTCGAAGCAGTCTGCTGAAACAACAGTAGGATACATTGTCAGTCCAAAATTGCTGCACCGGTCTCTGCCTATTATCAAAAAATCTTGTCTCTTTCGGCACGGTGCTTTGAGTCCTGTAAGTATAGATGCAGATTCTTCATTCAAAAAACAAACCACTTTTGAAGTTGACAGGATGTACTGCGTTCCTGGTGGCAGCAAATCCCTGTCACAGGGGATGTCCCCTAACGCCCTGCTGAGGGAGTCAGATTGACGTTCCCCGGCAGTTGTATTGTCTGTGCCAGTGTTGTTGCTGTTCCTTGTTGCACTGCCATCATTTCTGTTGTAGCGCCAGGTGGTCCTGCACTTTGTGTTTTTTGGCAGTGGCAATGGTTTTCCGTCCATGTCCGTCAGAGAATAACATTCACTTGCCAGATGTCTTCCTTCGCGACATCTAGGGCAAAGTTCTGGTAGCTTGGAAGTCTTTGTGGATTGAGGACAATTTTTCCTAAAATGTCCAAAAAACCCACAGTCATAGCATTGTTCTTTAGATGGATCCTTTTTCTTCTTGAAATTTGCAAAAACCTTTTCATGTTGTTCTTGAAGAACTTCTGTCATTTGCTCCTTGACAACTGAAGCTATATGTTGTGGTGTTCCAATCTTGCTGCAGGCTTCAACCATCTCCGTCCTCTCTCTGTGGAGACACAAACAGAACCCTTCCCCCAAATGCTTACTTTGAAAGCTTTTCAACTTTCTCTGTCTCTAAATTTTTGATCAAAACTGGAAAATTTTCCCTCAACTATTATTTCAACTATTATCTAACAAAAAAACAAACCCAAAGTTTACAATCTTCTGCAAGTAAACATAATACAATAATCAACAATACTTTAAACAACAGGCATACATTTACAAGATTAGATAATTATCAATTTAAAAAAAAACCTGTGTCATCACCTCAGGGTCTGCAGACAGCTTACAAACCTTGATTCAATGAGAAATTAGATGGTCATCTCTGGAAAATGAACACCAAATTCACTTCAAAGTCAGCTTCAGATGTTATATTGATAAGTCAAATTGCCAATCCAAATGACTGGAATATTATTTTGATGCAGAAAACACCTGGGTTTACACAATTTCTCTTTCAGTTAGAATCAAGGCTTGGCCAGAGCCTAAACTCTAATTGGAAGAGAACTCCCTGACATTTTCTTATTAAAGAAAAAAACACAACTCTTAACAACAAAGTTACAATTAAACATTTCAAAAAGAAATCAAACTCCTCTAGCAACTCATTTTCTCTAAAATTCATCTTTAGGGTAAGATACTTTGAACATAGCAAGACACTGCAGTACTTCTATGATAGCAATCAGGAAAACCATAACACTAAAAATTTTTTCTGAGAATGAAGCTCAAATAATTTTCTGGAATTCTGCAAAATATTCAAAACCTTAAGATAGCACAGTGCCAGGTCACAAAAGACCTGCCAAAATAAAAGAAAGAATTAATAAAAGGAAAACAAAGAAACATTAAGTTCACAACTTAGCTGATTATCTTCATACATTTGATTCAAGGACACGTCTGGGGGCTTTCAAAAACTTACTTAAAATGTTGAAAGATTTCAAATTAAACAATGAAATAGAAAACAAAATTGTTCTGTGATATAGAATTCATACAATCTAATTACAGTGTTTTTTAAAATTAAATACAGAAACTAAATCTAAATTTTAAAATCCAACTCAAAATCTATTGATTTATATTGACAATATTGCAAATACTTATAAACTGGCTTCTCTAAAACAATTAACTATAGGAAAATTAAAACTCAATGTTGACATTTAAATAAATGTCCACTCATATCTGACCAATAACAAATCACTAAATATAGATGATACATATTCAAATAAAATACAAAATACCTTATTATATCTTCAATTATTAAAATACCTAATACTATTAAAATACCTTCACCATTCTTAAAGTTTCAACATCTTTTTAACAGCAATGCAAAAACAAACACCTTTAGTTTAACATACAAGAACTGAAAATAAAACTGACTCTCTTATCCTGTTCCCTTGTTCTGTTTGTTCTCCACAGTATGGATAAAAAGCAGCTCTTGGCCTCTCTCCATCCCCCATTCCCCTCCCGTCTGCAGCACTGGGTCTGTGCAGGCACAGGGGGAGCAGTAGGGGTGCTGCTGGAGCCTCTGGAGCAGGGTGGCTGTGCCTCCCCCCCCTCTCTCGGTGAGCCTGGGCTGTGACCTCACACTGCTGTGCCTGGGTTTGCTCTGTCCAGCTCTGTCCGGGCAGCTGCCTGCAGTTGCTTAAAAGTTGTTAATTTTTTCACCTTTGACTTAAAAAGCATAAATTTCTCTCCCCATTAGAATCTGCCAGTTCTAATGTGGACAACTCAGGTTTCCCTGAAACAGGGCATTCTTCTCCTCCCCCAGCATTTCTGACAGCTGGAGAAAGGCCTCTCTGTGTCTTTTCACAATTCTCGCTTTCCTGCGTCCTTGTTGCTGCCGCAGGTTGCCCCTCCCTGGACATCCCTTGCAGCGAAATGCACCGAACCCACGCTTTTTTCCTTATTTTTGTCCCGGTCAGTGTGAATGCTGCTGCTCCCTCCCCCTTTGGGCTGAGAGCTGCCCACATGGTCCTGTCCTTCTGCGTCCCGGTCCCCGCAGGTTGCCCCTCCCTGGACATCCCTGCGGCACCGAGCCCGCACTTTTCCATGGTCCCGTCCCCCTCCCCTCTGTCCCCCACGGCCCGAGGAGTCGCCTGCAGCGCCCTCCTGCCTTCTGGGGTCAGGATTTCTGCAGGGGTGAAATAGCAAAAATGTATGTCCTGTAACTCACTTGGAAATATTTCTAACTTTATTTTTTTCCTGGCCTTGCTGATGGCAAGGCCCTTGCTGAACCACCTGCTGCTGGCAAGGCAGTCATAAACTTCCCTCCCCCAGCTCATAGCTAGGTGAGAATCCTTCCCCAGTCTCTGAGGGACTTTAATTGCTTTCTCCGCCTGCTGATAGCAAGGCAGCCATAAACCTCCCACCCCCTGCTCATGGCTAGGTGGGAATCCTATGATATGACTGATTCTGAACCATCTTACCCAAAAGCAATTCGTCCAAAATCGATTCGGAGGTTCCTGAAATGGACCAGCAGTGCACAGGAGCGAGGACACCTTCTCTCTGACTTGTGTCTGGAACTCGGCTTTTCTTGGCAGAGGGCCAGAAATCTCCTCCACAGTCCTTTTCAACAGCTTGCCTCTTCTGAAGCTCTGTCTTTTGGGGATCTGTACCTGCCTTTGCAGGCTACAAGGATCCACCAGGGTCCATGCCAAATGTCTCTGCCTGGGGGGTCTCCTCCATCTCTGTGCATCTTCTTGACCTTGCCCTTCTGGGGGTCCGCACCCACCTTTGTGGGCTGTGGTGCATCCAGAGATGTCAGATGTCACTGCCCAGCCAGGGGGATGCCAGATGTCAATGCTCAGCCACGGACGCCAGGTGTCCCAGTCTGGGGTTTCTCCTCTGCCCCGAGATCACCCCAGAGGGACACGAAGGTGGTTCAAACCCTGGTTTTACCCGAAGCCGCCGAAGAGAGACTGATGGAGACGGTTTTCTCTTTTTCCAAGAACTGTTTATTATCTCTTATCTCTGGGACCTTTTGCCTGGCCAGCAGTGGTCTGCTCAGCCTGGCATCCATGGTGGAATCTGCCTGGTGAAGGCAGGGCTTATCTTATATAGTTAGTACTACGTATTACATGTTTACAAAATCTTACCAGTACAATACAATTTTATTAAATGGTCCAGCCCTGACCCCATCCAATCCAAGAGCGCCAACGTGTCACCCAACATGGATGACATGGAGAAGAAGGAGGAAAAGGTGTCCACCCCCCAAATTCTCCATCTTGGCCACGTGTCCCTTATCATAAACATTCAAGAAAACCTATTTGTCTATGTTCTAACATTCTAATTTACACTCTACTCATCATTATTTTCTGTGTCTCTTCTCTCAATGTGGACAGATTCTCCCAAGGAGTCAAATCCAGCCCCTGCAACTCCGGGGCAGCACTCGGGGGTCTCTGAGGGGTCTGCCAGGGGGGTTTTTGCACCCCCAAAGGAGCCAGGGAAAAACCTTGGACTCCCACAGGGGAGACACAGTCACTTTAATACAATTAAATGTTCAGTGATGGTAAAACTTATCTGTTGGTGATTTTTTTCTCCTCTGCCTGAGCTGATCTAAGCATCCTTAAAGAAGACCAGAGAATTACTATCTTTCACTTAGAGGTTTTTTATTTTGCAGGAACTACAAGTGTTTTCCACTCAAAAAAATTAATTCAGTCCTCAATTCCTCTTTATACTGGTGAGAGATGACAGTCCTGTATCAGTCAAGAAATTCAGCCAATGTTGTTGGTTGTTAAATGGTTGTTCAATTAAGTCTCAGCAGAAGTGGGATATCAAGTACTGTACATGAGTTCTTCCAAGTCAGGGCCAAGGATCTTCCAGGAAGACCAAGAAGACAAAATTCTTGACTTTTAAAATTTTTTATTTAGTAAAAGCAGAAAAAAAATAAAACTCTAAAGGCTTTATATATTAGTAAATAACATAAGAGATAACAAAGAGCAAAACTTTCGCAAGACCCCATCGTGCCTCTTTCCCATTAGGAGCTCTGAGTGAGGGTGTAAGGGAGGCTATAGTCAGCATGGGAAGCAATGCTTAGTATAGAACAAAAGCCAAGTTCATTGTGGGTGATGCTCCACAGCCCCGTGGCTGCCGTGATCACTGTCAGACAGGTGACAAGGAAGTCTCCAGTGAAAAGCAGTTCCACATGAAAGCACGTGGGCTGCATCCAAGGATTCAGATATCAGGTACCTGCTACAGTTGGGATAGAGGCACAGGCCTGTCAGGACCTCACTGCCCAGCAGATCCCCAGTGCCAGAACATGATTGTCTGGTCAAGAGAGCAGAAATAAATTAGAGAGAGAGACAGCATTGCATGGAGAAAATGGCTTACTGTGCTAAGATACATTTCTCTGCTGATGACCATAAAAGACCTCTTAAGCCCTGGCTGCCCCAGCCTGTAAATTCCTGGCTTGTTTCTCTCCAGGGTACACAGATTTTATGACTAAATAAAGGCAAAAGGTGTGAGGAAGGGCACAAACACATACTAATAGTGATGTTGTATGTTATGGAACAGGGAATGGCTGCTCAGCAAGGCTGAGGGACACATGAAATTTTCTGGAGAGACAAGGCTGGGGTACATACCTCTCCTTTCTGCAGTCTGTGAGTCTCTGCACAGTCACTCTTGGCAGTGCTCCTGCTTGCTGACAGCGAAGGACTTGCAGTTGCCAGGGGAAAGGTTTTGGAGATCTGGGAACAGGGCTTGGCTATGGAAGTATTGGAAGAGCTTCCTAGACCTGCATCATTGTCTGCTGATCTCTCATGTCAACTAATCTCTGCCAGAAAACATTTGCCTTCCTTGCCTATCAAAGCTGTCTCCTGCTCTGCCTGGTGATCACAAAGAAACACATTGCCGACTCCAAATAACTGGCTTTCCAAACCTCTCTCCATTTAACCTAGAAAGGATGAGACATTTCCAGGTGAACACATTTTTGGCTGCTCCGCCCTTGCACTAAATTATTCATATCTCCATTGCCGTGTTTCCAGGACTCATTCCTTCTGTGTCTGTTGATGTGGAGCTGGGACCCCTGCCCTCTCTACCATAAATTCACAAGAATGGTAGCTTCTTTGTTCTCTTGTCACTTATGCCAGCCATGTCAGGCATGCTAGCAGCTTTTCCCAGAAAAGAAGCTGGTGATGATTAAGTTTCAGCAGTGGAGCATTTCATACAGCCTGGCCTTCAGTGGCAGCTTGGGAAGCTGATATCCATGTTTTTTTCTGAGAGACCACCCCAAAAACACTGTGCCAGCAGGTTCCCCAAGGGTGCTTGAGCACAGGAGGTCAGTGACAGCATACAGCATCTTCATACTTTGCTTTCTGCTTCCATACTTCTTTCCTTTTGCCTAATGGCATCCCGATTATTTGGTTATCAATGTGTTTGTTGAGAACCTGGGGCCTTCTCCAACTTCTGGGGGTTAGTGGGCTGAAAAGGGAAATTTGAAACATATCCTTTCCCTCAAAACCGACACCTGAGGTCTCACTGAGCTTCCTTGCTTTTGGGGCAAAAATGTGAGGACATTAATTTTGTGTAGGAGCCTAGGATTTGTTTATTGGGAGTGACAGGCTTAAGAAACATATTTCACTTCCAGGCTTGCTCCATTTCTTTCCCAAGACTGAGAGCTTCAGTCAGGCTCATGCAGTATTTTTAAGTGCAGTCACCTTGGAATGTTTAAATAAGAAAAATAATAGCCACATCTATAAGCTTGTATTTGAAGGTAATGCACATCCCTTTTTCCCCAGTGTGTTGCTGTTTGGCAGGGAATGTCTGGCTCTGGTCCACCCTAGGTCTCTGCAGGCATTTAACAGTGTTCTGGTTCATTAATTGGTGGAGACTTAAGCTTACATCTTTCACAGACTGCCTTGCTATTGCCAATAGACTTTGGCAGTTGACAGTGAAGAAACCCTATTTATGCTTCTCCAAGGAAGACCTTCATGTTCTAGGGAGGAAAAAAAAAGCAGCAACTCTCATCTTCAAGAGGATTAACTATACTAAGCTTTCCATGATCTTGGGATAGTATTAACATGATGAAAAATGACAGATTCACAAGAAATTTACCCATATTAATAAGCCAAAAGATGTCTTGGCTGTGGGGAAATTAATTTTAATTGATTCATCAAACAATGCACACTTCCTACCATTTCCCAGTGGGATCAGAGATACTTATCTGACAAAACCCTCCAATGTCTAAAACTTGGAATTTTCTTAACAAAAAATGTGCTGCATCCAAAGCCAGGTCTTTAGGTTCAAACTGATTCTGAGCGGCACCGAGGCCACATGAGCAGGCATCATCTCATCATGACTATGTTCCTCTCTCACCCTCTGCAAGGAGGCTTCATAGAGAAACACATTCCAGCAGGACCATGGGTGCCATGTGACTGTAGCATACCCTTGTGCCAAATTGAAGTTGTAATGTTAGTGGCTGCAAGGCAGCAGTGTGGGCAGAATGTGGTACAAATAACATTAAGATTAATGGAAGGGAGAACCAGACACCACTGGGAAACTACCAGCTTTTGCAGTCTAACTGATAAAGACAAATTGCTTCCCAAGGACATGCTGCTAGTGAACATATTCCAGCTGTGTCATGAGCTCTTGTGAAAGGTTAAGGCAGAAGATGAAGGGCTGTGGTTACATGGCTATGGTACGCCACCAAGGCTTGATTCCACAGAGTAGGGGTCCCTCCATAGCTCCCTCCTTCCTATCTCCCCTTGTGGTGGAAATGTCTTGCTGTGGAAATGACTTTTTAAGAAGAGAACACACTCTTGTACCTCTGTGAGTCACCAGATACAGCTTGGCTCTTCTTTGGCAAGGAGACCTTGAAAAAACAGAGCAACTAAATGTCCTTACGTGAGATAGCAGATTTTTCCAAAAGAATATGAGATGGGGTGGAGCGCAGGACAAGGAAATTCAAAATTACAAGGTTACACCTTCCTTGAAGTCCTGCACATTTTCTGTGAACTTATACTCTAAAGCTAAGAAACCGTGACAAATTGAAACCCTACTGTTTCCCCTGCCATTTCCACAAAACCACACCTATCAATTTACTTGGCAATTACTCAACAATTTTCTCTTAAATTCCAGTTCAGATATAAAGAACTGGATGATTTCTTAGAACATTGCATGTAAAATGGTAAAAATTAAATGAATAGATTTTTCTTTTCAGCCTCTGCCTTAAACCTCTTCCATATACCATGAAAGGCAGTGCTTGTTCACAGCGAGATGGTAGGGATAAAATACAGTAACCAAACTGTGTCCATTCTACACGAAAATAACTTCTAAATGCAATCAGTACCAAGCACTGATATTTTAGTAGCAGTCACTGCAGAAAAGAGTCCAGTGGGGCCATAACATTCAAGATAAGCATTATTTTGAATTGTATCATTACAGCTTACCAGCACTTTAAAAGAACCCCGATTACTTTTGTGGCTGGACAAAAGTTAAACTGCTCAAGACAAAGAGGTGAAAAACAGGCAGGAAAGACCAACAAATGAGATCTGGATTTAATTGCAGTCAGACTATTGAGGATGAAAACCTGTAGGCAAGTGTAGATTTGTCACGGTCAAGGAACTCCGCGAAAATAACAATTATAACTGATGGGAGCAGTGGAGGAACTAATCCCACAGCAATAAACATAGCTTTGAAAATCTCCCTCCCATACTAGGGATGAGAACTGAATAAACACTGCAGAGCTAATAGAAAGCTGCAGATGAAAGCACTTGTCAGAGCTGGCTGTGAGTGAGCCAGCTCAAATTACCTACTTGGACATACTCAAATTACCCAGAAAGTCCACAAGCCACGTGAAGTTCCTGGGAGAAAAGGCAGCTATAGAGTGTGTAATCAATCAAACATACTCAGATACACACATAAGCCAGACAAAATATACTAGTCCACTACAAAACCTGCTAAAGTTATGTCACAAACACTGAGCTCTTGCTAGCAAAATTTTGCTTTCTCATTGACAAGAATGACATGAGTGCATATTTTTCCTTGTATGCTCTTCTTGGTTTTGAGACCTGGTTAGCAAAAAGTATCACTAAAATAAGATGAAAATTCAGTATCTGGTGTCTCATCCTGCTCTTAGGAAATTTTGTGGCTGAGACAAAATCAAACTGAATGAGTACAGAGTGACAGAGGAACAATGTTTGCTTCTTTGTGCCCTGGGGAAAAACTGGCTTGTTCCAGTGGTGGTGAATTGCATCCCAGAGGAAGAATGCGGGATTGTCACTAGTTTGGAGAAAAACAAGTGGTCTAGGAGCTAGGTCACCAGAGTTGGCTTTTCTCTGCCTCTTCTTTTTGTTTACTTTCACCTTGAATCTAGAAATTTTGCATTGATTTTTTTTCAGGTGCTGTGTACCACTGTGGCTTCAGGTGTGTGAGACTATGAGATGCTCCTAGAATATAAATCATGATATAGTAAATATTTATTTACATTGAAGAAGAAAACTGCCAAGGCAGAGCTGAACCTCCTTTAAAAAATAAGACAAATTGAAATCTATAGAAACTAGGTGTTTATATGCTATGGTATGCATTAATTATTAGATTCCTCTTTCAAGGAAAAACAACCATCTGAGACTCCAAGGAACATTCCTTCTGCAGACACTACCAGAAAGGGGCTGTTTCAGACTGAAATCAGTATGAATTATAAATGTAAAATATATGAGAGTATCAAACTTTTAAAGCTATGAAAATGCTCAGTGGTATGCTTTCCCATCTAGAGAAACGTTCTGTCATCTTCACATTATATGCTGGAAGTTGGGACTTGTACAAAAGAATAAGCTTAAAATTTAGGTCTATAATCAATAACCATCAAGACTTTTTTAGGAAAAGAGAGATCCACAGACAGTAAAAACTTTTTCTGACAAAAACATGGGCAATTCTGGACTTTAACCACCTGCTTATTGTGAATTTCAATGTGTTGCATGCTAGGAAATGACAGTTCTATTTTAAATTGATGAGAATACCAGAGTAGAGTCATATAGCTTAACTGCAGCAGAGCAATGAGAGGATCTTTAGTTAATGAGCTAAAGAATATGAGGTGAGAAAATTAAAATAGAAAACCTCTTGCATTTCTAATAATGCAGAGAGTCAGTAACTTACTGAAATGTTCCTCTTACTAATCAATATGTATTTAATTTTTATGTCAATTATAATTTTGGGGGCTGATACAACTTATCAACTTATGCATATGACAGCAAGGCAAATTACATGAAAATGAAACCATCTTCAGTCTTTGTAAACCTTGGATAAATTTGCTTCTGCAGCTTTTCCATGTGTGGCTTGTGATGTTAACAGATTCCATGGAGGAGTTTAGTAGAAGAGTAGTTTTCCATGCCTTTGTGCATTAACTGAATTAAAAAACATGAAAAAAATTACAGGGGTTAAGAATACTATTAATCCTTGGTGCTGCTAAGTGCTTGCTCTAATCTTCCAATCAATTTATCATTCATTGCTTTTCAGGGCTGCCTCTGCAGAACAAAACTGGTGGAGTATTGATACTGATCTTACATCCCTTCCCTTGTCTGTACAGCTCTGAAATCCTGATTCAACAGCTACTGTCCTCAGGTCTGCTATGTGCTTTTTCTCTATCACTTTTCAGTCCTTCTTCCTATAGAAAAAGCCAGATACCTTACTAAAAATACAGTTTCTGTCATTTTCTGTTCTCTCCCTCCTCCAGTCCTGGTTTGCAGGGGTTTTGACATTGCATTGTTAAACGTGCTGGGCTGAGTAGTGGGGACTATGCCAATTCTTTCTCAAACAGTTTCTGTGCTCAGTTCTCATCCCACAACAGAAGAAGAGGAAGTTCTTGTAAAGCAAACTAGGATGCCATGCTGTCAAACTCAGACGAGCATCATTCCCAAACTATTCTCACCTATCTGAGACAACTTGCTGAGGACACAATGAATCACTGCACTCCTAGCATGTGCAAAGTAATTCCAGCTGACCACTTACTTTCTAGAATGAATGGACTTCAGCAATGGCAGTCCCACAAACATTCAGGTACTTTAGGAACAATAGTTTTAAATTGGAATTTAAAGGGTGTTGTTTCAGGACAGATGAGAACTTTTTTTACAGGTTCTCAGCTATCTTTGGAGGGGCCTTTTTTCTAACTGTACTTCTCAAGAAAATGGTTAGCTAAAGCTGACATCATTTAATTGGCTGAAAGTAACTTCGTATCATTTAGGAAAGACATTGGTTTAATCTGCCTTTTTTTTTCTTTCTTAATTAAATTTGTCACAGTGATATATTTGTGCTATTAAATCTTCCTGAATTTGCAAGAAGATTTAAAAAACAATGTATTTTTAGAATGACTCATTTTCAATCAATCATTTGAATGGGCCTGCCAGGAGAAAGCAGGCTATGGAAGGCACAGCAGGGACAGTGTTCTCCCAGGAGAGAATATATACAGTTTTATGAAAAGTGCACTATGTTAATCCTCCAGCTCAGCTATAGCAAGGCAAAATTTAGAGCTGAAAAGTAACTTAAAGTGTCTTAAGACCATCAAAGGGAAGGATATTTTCATTGTCTGATAAAGGGTTGGCTTTTTTTTTAAACCTACATAATTCTTTGCTTTCTGGGTCTTTCATCCAAAATGTGAAAGATATGGGTTTTTAAGTAGTTCAATAGTCAGTACTGAGCAGATTGTCCAACAACTCTGAAAAACTGTTCCCTGTCATTAGTCACCTGTCTTGTGGAAGTTGGAGAATACTTTATTTCAGATCACTGCTTTTCTATGGACTTCATGAAAAAAACTGGTCCAGAGAAAAGAATTAAAATATAATTATATAATTATATATTTAAAAAATATTTTCTTTACCTTGAATTTCCTTGTTCAGCTTTCTTCCCTTGACCCTTGAGAAGAAATTTGTATATATTCTCTTACACTTTCACTGACACCTTCTTTCTTGCTTACAGATGTGGAGAAAGAGTGAAAATCTACCATTTTACAGTAGTGTTTAGCTTAATTTCTGTTTGTTTCACACTTTTTCTCTGAGTGATGGCACTGAGATTTTGAATGAAAGCCTAACAGATTTTTCAGACAAGGTAATCAAGAAAAATTTTCAGTGTTTCTTAGATAGCTTTGAAAATTACAGCCTTGAAATGCCATTCAGAATAGGCTTTGCTGCCTCCAGGGATTTTTATAGATGGCAACATGAAGTTGCCATTTCACATTAGTGCTTTCTTTATAATTTACATTTATCAGTGGCCTTTATAGGTAAAGTGAAACAATGAATAAAATGTTCCCATCAAAACGAATGCATTTTCTTTGAAGACATGAAGTATTCAGAGGACCAATGAGAAGAAAATTCAGCTTTGGGTCTTTTGTTGTTTTGCTGTATTAAAGCTTCAATTGTAGAATTCTTTGATTCCATCCCTTTTTGAGTAGTTTTCAGTAATTCCTTTTGCAACAGCCATCATGATCACAGTACATTTCTATGTTGTCTATGAATTGCTTCTCTTCCTGCTAATGTGGATGCTTGCATTCCTGTAGGACTAGGAGTTTCTTAGGAGAGGCAGATGTTTTTGACCCATCAGCATCTTAAGAAGTAAAACTACAAACAGACAGGCTGTACAAAGGTCGTGACCAAAGTTGCCTGTATTGCACAGCAATTGAAGGTAAACTCTCTTCCCGGGATTCTTCTCATAGCAGCCCTAGAGGGAAAAAAAGACACTCATGTAATCCCCAGGCCAGCACTCTGAGCAGAATATTATCTGTGTGGATGGCGAAATAAAAATACTTGCGGTTGTGAAACACAGATCTACATAAAGTGAAGGGCTCTTGTGAAGTGTCCTGAAAACCAAGGCATTTCTTGTGATTTGTATGAGCTTTGCCCACTTCCTTCTGAGAGCATTTTCAAAGTACATGCTCTTACAGTGCAGTAGCTAGCCAAGGATTACCTTGTATTCAGGCCACACAGAATAATGCTGTGAACTGAATAAGAGAGCATGGACCCTCCTACCTGGCAGCTGTGGAAAAATACTCAACCTTAGTTTAGCACAGACTACTAACTTGGTCTGCTTCTTCAGGCAGGTGAAGTTACTTCCTGGTCCTTCTTTATTCCCATTCATTAATTTGGTATCCTTTTGACAAGGATGAATAACATCACAACCAAAACCTGATGCAAGTGTGACAGTTTTGGACATTATTTTAGTAGTGGTACAGAGAAAGCAGATTCATCACTGAGAGGAGATAAAATTGCAAAAATAAATTTAATTATTTTAAGATGCCAGCTTTTATAAAAATTGGTACTTAAAAAGCACTCATGGAAAATTTATTGCTAGGTCATCTTGTACAGAACACAGCTAATTCTTTGAAGCTTACAGCATTTCATGCAGAGGCAATGAAGTGTAAGTCTGTACTAAGTAGTGAGGTCATTTGCTGACATTAATATCATTGTGGCTTGCTCTGATCCTTCAGTACAAGGAAGCACAGCTGCAGCAGAAAGCTGATCCTTTCCTTGAACAAATATTAATCTCTTTGTTCCCTGGAAATCATAAATTGGAGTCCCTGATAAACTAAGCTTTTACATGCTTTAGGGCCTTAATCATTTTCATGCCAGTTAGGGAAATTTGACCCTTTTCTGTTTTTAATACTGTGGTTTCCAAGGGCATGTACATGTCAGACTGTCACCACCTGCTAAGGTTGTGACAATAGTCTAAAAGGTTTTTTGTTCTTCAAATACAAGTACATTCTTCAGTTTCAACTCCTGAACTGGAACAGCTCAGGCTCAGAGTTTTGAGAATACTCATCAGGATCCATATACTTCTTTAAATTAATATACAAGAAACCCCAACCTGCTACATCAAAATAATATTAAACACAAACAAACATTTTGGGACCATGGATGAAGAATCTGCTTCTGCCACCTGTTCCTGCTAGGTTCTCTAATGACTTACCATCACAAAATTTCACAGGAAAAAGTTCTCAATATGTTAGTCTCAGAGGGCTTGTGCCAAGCTTTATGGGGAACCAAATGAATTAATCAAATTAGCTGACAGTAAAAGACTCCATCAGATATTTATTCTGGTAAATCCCAGTTGCACAGCATAGTAAATTATCCTAGAGATGCTGCTATGTTCAGCAGGGCCATTGCAGCCCAAGTGGGATATCTGCTCCCCAATTCAAGGTTATGATACATCTCCAATTGCTTCACTTCATGATTATTGCTAACATTAGCTCTGCTTAAAGCAGATCTGTGGGCAAGGAGAGGCATTTTGGAGAAATAAAAGAGAGATCTTTCTTTCCTGGGTAGCCTGTTTTCATTTTCCAATTCCTCAGTGGAAGAAGATGGGCTTGGTGAGCCCATGTTGAGTGACATTCCTTTAGGCACTCATTTTCATGCAGGCAAGATGGAGCAGTGGGCAATTGTCCCCTCATTCCTACATGGGATACCATGGACCTTACAAACCTGAAACATCGAAGGCATTTGCATTGTCTGCCTTCCAGAATCCAGTAAAAGGGCATTAACTATGTGCAATTCTGAGCACAAGAAAGAAGGAACTGGAGGTTTCTCCCAAGCATAAAGCACAGCAGAGTGCCTTCCTAAGTGAGGCTTGAACTTGGGAAAAAAGAAGTCACCTTGTAGCAAAGGCACACTGGTCTTAGCACCTTTCAGGCCCCATTCAGCTGGTGTCTGTGGAGATGGAGCAAGTCAAAGAACTAACACAAGGAGCTGAAGGTGCCCAGAGGGTTTTTTTCTGAGCTCTCCTGTGACATTTTTTTCAGCAGAACTCATTCTGCTGGAATAAACTGGAACCTGCACTCTTCCAAAAATTCAGATGAAAGACTGTTGATTGCATACATTATTATTTGGTTTAGCACCATAGGTAGTTTGGTTTGCTCAATAAAATAAACTCCAGGGAAGGTCCTTTCACTTCAGCAGATTTATCCCAGAGACATCAGTGTCTTTGAAATGCTCTGAACTTATTAAAACTGTTCACTTCAGTATGAAAGAATCTTCTGGATTTTAAAGTAAGTAGAAAGAATCTTATTCGAAGCAGTGAGAATTCTTCCACAATACTTCTTATTCTCTACTGAGTTTTCAGACAAGATGAAAGAACATGAAAGGGGAATGTGCTTGTTGCAGTTTTTCAGTAGCAGCATCAAAAGTGTTCTTGTTCTTTTGGTAAATATTTCAGCTTTATTTTGGTAAATATTTCACGCCATTTGAGGGTTTACTGTGTCCTCTTTAGTGAGGAAACTTGCCAGTCAAAAGTCTCTTTTTTCCATAAATTAGAGCAAAATTAAATCCCCCTCTGGAAACTGACAGTGAAAGAAAATGCTAATTTCATCAAGATATTATACAAAAAACCCAAACAACCTAATTCTTAATTCTTTATAGTTGAGAAGAAAATAGTCTTTTTTCTTCCAGGCATCTCCATTAACAGGAAAAGCTAAGAGCAAACACCAAAATCAAAATAGAAATAACTCTCACAATATCTGTTAATTGTACAGAGGCCAGGACCTGCCTTCTCTCCTCCTTCTCCTTTGAGAAGTAAAGAAATGAGACAAAGGAAAATGAAATGTAGTTTTTCTGCAGAACTGTTTCACTAAACAATACAACAACTGGTACAGTGTTCCACAGCACACCTGACAGACTCACTCCATATTAATTTTCATTTATCCACTTTGAGGAAGTAAGATGCTGCTTGCACAGACATGATCAGTTATTTCCTGCTGTTTCCATCAACATCTAGCCTCAAATGGGGGATTTATGCCTGTCTAATTGACACAATTTTTATCACAATCAGATAGCAAGTCTCAACTTCACAGTCAATATACCCAGCCTCTTTATATACCTTGAACTGTGCATTGTTTCTGGATAAAAGGTATGTGAACTCTTCTCTCACTTGAACCAATTCTTTTTGGCATGAAAGCAGGCTTGTTTTCTATCTTGATGTGATTATACTTAACATAATGTCTGGTTGACCTCTCATTTTCACTGTTCTGTTCCTTCAAAAGACATGGAGATACTGGTGATTTATGCTGCTAGCAGAAGCACAGTGTTCAAAAGACACAGTTACATGAATAGCATTTTGTTTTAATAGTATGGAAGATAAGAAGAAATCAAACTCACTATTTTTTAGCTACTCCTGGTCAGGAATTTTTTAATTCCGTGTTTCTTCCCCTAGCAAAGGCATAAAAAATTTCTGAAGCTGTTAACAGAAAGTATTTTCCATAAATGGAAACCTGTTTTTCATTCAGAAACAATTTTCGCTAGGAAATATAACCACTTCTGTTGCAAAACTAAATTCTTAAAATATTTGAAGTTTTCAAATTCTTCCATCTCAAAAATGTTTATGCTTGATTGAGTTTCATCTCAAAGCTGTGATGCCATTTTTTTCCTACATGTTATCAAAGTACAGAATTGAGTTAGAGATGCTTTAATTACCTTCTTGTTCATATCTTCCTAAGGATATCCCTAAACTTTCTTTTAACTTTATATATTTATGAATGCATTCCATTACTGCAAAAAAATGAATGGCTGTAAACTTAATAAAGTTTTCATGGCCAGATCAACACATTCTCTAGCAAATACCGCATCTTCTACACTGCCCTCTTCAGAATTCGGTATTTCAAGACATTCCTCAGCTCTCTATACCTGTGAATTCCTTTATCTCTCTCCAAAGCTGCCTCTAGAGTCCTGCCACTTTGCCTTCTTTCTGCATCTGCTTACTGAGCATTATTAGCACTGCCTACCACATGAGTGCTCTGATGTGCCTTCCCAGAGATAAACCTAAATAGCCCAGTATAATCTGCATTCTGTTCCAAACTGTGTAAACCTGTTTGTGGTGAAAGGTCACACACAACCAGGGAGTGCTGGACATCTGCAAATGTTGGTATAAATCTCTCAGCCAGAGGAGTGCAAACCTCCTTTTATACATGAGCACTGGGTCCACATTCAGTTGCAGCAGCAAACAGTGTGGAACTGCAGGACTACCTTCTTCTACCTTTTATGACAAAAGGTGTTTGGGTTTTTGATGTGTTGAGCCTGACAAACAAATAAATGACTTTAATACTCTCTTTGATTGTGAAATCTTTTGATATTAAAGTCAAACTTCAAAGAAACCTCATAGCTTAAAAATAATGTTTCAAATGTTGTATATACCCTTTTCCTTCACTTTTTTTTTTTTGTTTTCTAAACAATGATATTTGTCAATTAAGCATGAAGATGTTTTTTTCCTTGGAAACTGCACTTTTTCTTACAGTAAGACTTTCTGTTCACCAGCAATAAACAGAACACCTCACATCCAGTTTTATGCTAAAGATGGTCTAATAGTCCCACACGGATTTAATCTGCAAGGCAGGGCTCTCCATAACTCCAAAATTTACTTCCCAATTTCCTCTCTTCCTGTTGAAGTATACTTAGTAAATCTGTCCTCAGGGAACCTGGAATGAAGCTTGTCCACGGATGTTATGAAGAAATACGATAAAGGAGAACATTTCCAGAATAGCCTCTTTTTTCTTCTATTATGATAGTGTCATCAAGAACTGATTTTCCTTCCTGACACATTCCCATCCAGTTGCTTTGGAATGAGTGGGACTGAATGCATAAATTCTTGGCAATAACCAAGGGCTTGATGGAAGCAAAGGAGAAGAACCAGAATAAAAAGAAAGGAGAAAAAAGGAAAAACATGAAGCCTTCAGGGCTGTAGACTGGAGGAAGAAGTGAGTCCTGTAGGCAGCAAGCATGAAAAAATAAGTATTTTCCTTAGTCTTGCTTCATCTCTCCTTTGTCTCACCCTGAAAAGCTGCAGAAATATTAAGACTTCCTAAAGACAAAGTCAGGAAGAGGGACTCAGGCTCCTTTTTTTGGGTTGGTTTGTTTTTTTATTGGTTGTTTGTTTGGTTTTTTGTTTTTTGTTTTTTTCTGACAAAAGACAAGAAAGAATTGCCTACTGGTTGAGCAGGAAGAGCCAGAATTTACTGTTTATAATTTTTCATCTTACTCTCCAGAATAAAACCAAATAATCTGGAACCTGTTGAAAGCAGAAGCACTGCCATCAGTGGTGACGTGCTGAAAGAAATAAAGAGAGCCCCTAGGACTGCAGACTGCCTATTCCAATGGAGAGGAATTCTAGGAGAGGAGACACAAAGCTTTGTAGGGAAAACTGAGGCAAAGTTGAATAGATTAGATTAACAGAATTATAGAATGTTAAGAGTTGGAGGGGTCCTTAGAGATCATCTAGTCCCAACCCCTGCTGCCTTGGGCAGAGACATCTCCAACTTTTATCAAGTTGCCCAAACCCCTATCCAACCTGGGAAAGTCAATGCTGACAGGACTGGGACCTTGACAACCTCCCTGGAAAATCTATTCCAGTATCTTATCATCTTCATGTTATCATTTTTTCCCAATACATAACCTAAATTTCTCCTCTTTCAGTTTGTGCCCATTACTTCTTGTCCTAAACTACAGTTGCTGACAAAGAGTCCCTCTCCAGCTTCCCTGTAGGATCCTTCAGATACTGTAGTGTGGCTAGGAGGTTTCCACACAACTTTCTCTTCTCCAGGCAGCACAGACCCAACTTCCTCAGTCTGTCTTTAAAAGCAAGGTGCTCCAGCCCCCTTAGCAGATTGGTGAGCATCCTCTGGACTTGCTCCAACAGTTCCACATGCTTCTTATGCTGGTGGCACCAGAGCAAGATGCAGGGTTCTGTGTGGAGTCTCACAAGAGCCAAGCAGAGGGGCAGAATACCCTCCCTCCTGCAACTGTGCAGCTCTGTCTGGGGTTGCTCTGATCCAAGTACAGGACCCTGCACTTGTCCTTCAGGGGTTTGCACACCCCCACCTCTCCAGCCTGTCCAGGTCCCTCTTCCTGCCAGCAAGGTGACTGCTCCACAGAGCTTGGTGTTGGTGCCAAACCTGCTGAGGGTGCCCTTGATCCCATTGTCTGTGTCACTGACTGAGGTGTTGAACAGTGACAGTGCCAGTACTGACCCCTGAGGAACACCACTGATCATGGGTATCCACACAGAAACTGAGCTGTTGACCACAACCCATTGTGCGCAACCATCCAACAATTCTTTATCCACCAAGTGCTCCATCCTTCAAATCCATGTGTCTCCTGTTTGGAGACAAGGATGTTGGGTGGGACAGTTTCAAACACTTTGCATCCTGTCTCTATCTTCCTATGTGCACTATCCAGATCCCATTTAACAAGTACCAACTGGCTTCATATTCAACACAATGTTGGAAAGTGGGCACAGGGCTCTCTTAATTCAAACTTAGGAGTACTTTTTTCCAAGCAGACATGCTGTATATGATAAACAATTTTCCATGATGGCAAAAGAAATCCTACACTTAATACTGCTTCACTGAAAGTAGTATTGTAGGAGAATGATCTCTGTCATAAGGTAGATCAGTTATACTCACATGCAAACTACATGTACACTCAATTTTTTGAGTGTCAGTTATGGCTCGTTTCTTGTCTTATCTGCAAAAAGAATTAATTCTACAGAGAAGTAGCTTTTGAATTAAGCACACATAATATTTCCAAAGTTGCTTAAATCAAATAGGCCACACAACATCAGTTAGCTAACTATATACACGTATCTATTGCCTACTCAACATACATGTCTGATGACCAGAATCTTAATGAAAATCCTCAAGGGGGCCAGCTGGATGAATCCCCACATTTATTTCAAAGAAATTAAGAGGCCAGCTTAGCAGCTCCTTAGACAAGCAGCTGTGACCCTGCTGAGTATGACCACACTGTCTCTGTATTTTTATTCACATGTGCAGAAGCCGACCTGATTGAAGAAGTCTTCTCACATGCAGCTGTTCCTGATCATCACTGTGGTATATGCTGATCAGAGCCATTAGGTAAGAGTTCCTAAATATGGAAGCACATGGCACGAGAAGTTGTGACAGTCACCTTCACTAAGAAAAAACACAGTTTTCAGGTGTTTGATGAACCTGTAGCTCTGCAGACATGGTGGCAGCTGGGAATGAGCACTGCAGTGGTCAGTACTGTCACTCATACCTCTACCCAAGCCAGTGGAATTTTATTTCATATCCAGTTTGATATGTAATGACTAGTCTTGCAGTAAGAAAACCCTATTGAACAGTAGGAATCTGACACTGTTCTCCAGCTCAGCCTTGCAATTAATGCTAACTCTCTCTTACAAGATTTGTAAACCATCTGTGCTGTCACTTTGTGGGCGTTTACTTTTTAAGATTGGGCCAACAACAAGATTGGTCTTTAATTTTCTTACATTAGTCAGAAAAACTGCTAATATTACTTCTCCATCAATGTCACAGTCCTGAACTGCTTGCAGTTACTCTGATTAACAATTTATACTTGAAGTTCCACAGTTTGTAATATGTATTAGCCTGAAACATCACATTGAGAGAGACATATAAAATGGTTATGCTATCGAGACATTTAAGATATTTAGCTGTCTTTAGAGAGGAACTACATGTGATTATTCCTAGTGAACTGACTGGAGCTGGGTGTATGGCCTAGAAACATGATACCAAAAGAGCAAAAATATCAGAAAAATAAGTATGCTATGCAAATGCTCAAGGTTCTCTTATTTTCCCATCTATTTCTTGATCATACCAACCCAAATCCTAACAAGGGAAAGTTAGATAATAAAGCAACACAAAGGGAATGCAAAACCATGAGGATATGCTGTTGTCTTACCTCTCAGAGGTCTGTTCTACAAGTCTATTATGACCTTACCAACTACACTTAATGCTTGCCCCGTCAGCTCCTCACATTTTGCATTTTTATAGCGTCACATCTGCATCTTTATTGGTAATCTCAACTTCAGGAGAATTTCCTTTTCACTGATGGAAGTCTTCACAGCTGTTACTCCAAATGTTACCCTAGAGGCTCAAAAGCTACAGTACCATGATATAAACAGGGAGGAATATGTATGAGACATATGAGAAAGCAATGAAAACCTCATCTTTAAGAACAAAAGAATATTTAAAAGCAAAGTATAGATCTGTTACTACATGAGAAAAAAGAGCAAACAATGGATGACAGGAACAAATACTCCACTTCTGTTCATCTCTTATTAGTCTTCACAAAACTGTCATCAGACAATACTATAGCACAAAAACCTGCTGGCTACAGTAAGAAAAAGAACAGGATAAAAATACTGTGAATCCTGGCCAAGTTTGGAGAAAGGTGAAGTAAACAGCCAAGGTAATCATAAAGATTACTGTTCTTGAGAAGTGGTATAGGAAATGTGAAGCCCTGTGAAAATACAGGGCAAACGTACATCCCCTTTTGTAAAAGGGAAATCTGATCCTTTGAGAGCTCTGGGGTAATCACTCTAACTTGTGTTGCAGAAACCACAGAATTTGGGACTAAATAGAGGTCTCTGTAGAGGAAAGGAAGGCAAAGACAGGAAGAAGGTGTTTGTCAAGGATGGAGTAGTTGGCCTCACCTGGCCTCACCACTCAGTGGGTGTAATACGTATCAGCTTCAGTAAACCTGCACATCACTTCCTTGTTAGCACACAGTGAACCCAAGGCTCTAGGGAGCTATCTAGGGAACAGAGGCCTGGCTGAGTGGTGGTCTACTTGTTTCTCAGAAGACAGCCAGAACAGTTATTGAAGATCCACTGTAATTTGTGGGAAGAGATGTAAATTGGTTCCCATGGGCGTCTGTGTGAGCCTTGTGTTATTCAATTGTTTCATTAATGACTAGAAGATGAAGAGTAAGTGCATTTACAGCACTTGCAGATGGCACAAACTGAAAGGTAAGTGCAGGAGGAACAGAACTGGAACAGAATTCAAAATTATCTCTACAAACTGGACAGGTGACCTGGGGTCAACAAGATGAAATGCCACAGAGACAAATGATATATCTTGAGGGGGAAAAAACCAAATGTCACATATGAGAAAGGCAAGTGTAATGGTGGCTAGTGTAATTTTAGGGATTTGAGGGTGAAAGGAAGTCACAAAGAGCAGTAAGATTCTGCTGCACCTCTTTTGGGATGTGTTAGTAGGAATATTGAATTGACAGTCCAAGGGGGGGGACAGGTTTCATCTGCATTATTGTGTCCAGAATGGAACAATATATTTTGAGAAAAATGAATTATTGTCTGGATTAGTTCTTGTCTATAAATGTGATTTTAAGAGATATTAGAAGACATTCCAGTCCTCACTTGGCCTCCAGCCAAAGTCATACAGAATTCCACAGGTAAAAGGCAAAATACAAGATTTCTGCTTCCCTAGGTTGTACCTCTTTTGACATCATTTTAATCTTGCAGCTGGCATAAGAATGTCTTTAGGTTCCAAGCTTCAGTAAATATGATATTTTTCTGAAACCTGGAAGGCCTCTACACCACTCCCTCTGTCCCTATCTCTGAGTCTTGTTTTATCCTATAAAAAACTCTGCAAAACACTAATCTTTGTTTGTCACATGATGAGCAATATGAATTTTTGTCTGCCTAAGACAAGCACATTTCAAGTAAGTTCAAGTGGCTTAGCCCTTCTTCCCTACACATGTGCTTTTTTGACCTTTTTATTCCCAAACAATTCTACTACTTCACTTTTATTTCACTTCCAATAGAGAATTGTGTTTCTGTAGAAGCAAGAACTTCAATGGCATTTCAAAGCCACTCAACCTGTTGGTCGGGGATAGGGCCTTCCTTCATTCTTGTTAGGCAATTAATCTTTCTGGGATTTGTTTTCCTTTTAATAACACATCATAATTTTGGTTTTTTGTTATTTTCCTGGATCTGAACATGATCACAGACAAAGAGTATCCCTGGAAGAAGAGCTGGATACTTAGAAAGTTTCTATGTTTTTTGGTTGTTCAGTTTTTGCTTGTTTGGGATTTTGTGTGGGTTTGTTTCTATATTATTAGTTTTTTTAATTCTTTCCCCAGCCTATCACCAGTCATGGAAAAAAAAGAAAATCTTATGTTTGCATCATGAACTGTGATGCTTTTGAACAATTTTGAAGCCAGAGCAAAAAAAGAGGAGTTTTGTACCAAGATCAGTTGCCCTTCATATAGAGTTCAGTATTTGTGCATCTGTTTCCTACTATCCTTTATTATCAGAAATCTAATTAATCAACAACACCATGCAGGATATATGCAGCTACAATGAATGCTAGACACACACCCCAAAGTGCCAGATGCAACAAGTCTTTTCTGAAGATGAGAGCAAGCATGGGAAATTACTCTCAGCAGCTGAATCTTAGTTTGGTTTTTCAAAAGTGTGTGAGTTGCTGATAATCGGGCACCTTGCCACTCAGAAGTTATTAGAGTAAGCCTGTAAATTTTCACATCACTTACATCCTTCTCTTCTTTTAACATAGAATACTTCAGTTCTCTGAAACTTTTTTCTGTCTGAAGCAAAGTTTGTTCCATCTATTCAAAGTCCTACATTCCATTTGAGTCTTGATGACTTGGCAAAAAGTACAGGAATGTCTGGAATTCAGATCCATGTGTACTATGATTTCTTGATTCCATGATTTCTAGCTAAGCCTTCATAAGATTCATAGTAAACAGTTTGCATGTTAGGCTTAGTTTGGTTCTTATGTGACATATGCTGCACGAAATCACAATGTAGGTATTGGTATTGTAGCCTCTTGCATGGAGATACAGATGGAACTGAAATGCAACAATTGGATAAAGCTAGTAAAATATACTTTTTTTGTTGCACAGAAAGAAAAAATAGCATAGTGGCATATTTTACCAACCCTGACCTTCAAAAAGTTTCAGGACTTGCTATCGATATCATCTCTTCTGCAAGAAGATTGATCATTCACCCATCCTTGGAGAAAAATAGTCCTGACATGAGTACTTAGCATGAAACTTAACCTGGTCCATGGTGCTGAGCAAATTGTGCCTGTTGATTCCTGCTCCAACTTCTTTGGGGTAGTTTTGTACAGCAGAGTAATGCCACCACAAGAAGGGTGTCAAATGCCTCTTTCATACCCATCAACATGAAAGATAGATATGCCTCCCAACCCCTAGGACAGGTGATGCCTACAACCTGAGGTAAATATTTCAGTCAAAGATCTTTAATCACTATTTCAATTATGTATGTATTGGAATAATGTTCCCAAGTTTTTTTAATTCATTTCTGTTCCCTGCTGACATGGAACTGTGATACATCCTGGTATGTCTCTTCTTAATAATCTTTCACAACTCTGTGCAATCTTCAGAAAATATGCCCTCCTTCTGAAGACAATTAGAAAACAGCTTGGGAAAACCTTTCAAACAGTTTGAGACCACAAGTTATTCCTGTCTGATTTGCCCAGAGTGAATCAAATATATGTTAGAGATGGATCCTGTATCATGTTGCCATCATTTTGGGGTGTTTTGTATCCTCCCTTCAGAAGTGATCCCTGAGTGGAGTCTTCCCAGCAGTTCTACTCCTTCTCTCAGACTTTGGAAGGATTGTGCATTGCCCATCTGCATTTGACTACACGTTTTACCCCTTATAGAGAACTCTAGGTCTGTCTGGAAAACTGTTTTACTACATGGAAGAAGGGAAACACTGAGTGCTCTCCATCAGTGGCACAAGTCTCTCACTCCTGGCTACTGCAAATATATGAAAAACGGAGTGGGAAAAGCGTACTGCATAGAATAGACATTGGAAATTCACCTTCCTATGAGTAATGAATATTTTGGGAATCTGCATGTGTCAGCAGAGAGATACCACAGTATATAGAGGTGAGAATGTAACTAGAACTTGGCAAAGCATAAGGAAAGAACAGAAAATGTATTTAGATTTAAAGGACTAAGAGCAAGTAATTTCAACAAATACTTTTGTCAAAACACCTTTTTTTATACATGAATCACAGGCTCACAGAACAGGTAATGTTGGAAGAGATCACAGTGGGGCATCTCGTCCAAACTCCCTGCTCAAGGCTCAAACAGAGTCATCCTAGAGCACATTGCACAGGATTTCATCCAGATATTTCTTGATATTTACCTCTCTGGGCAACTGTTCTAGTGCGTGGTCACCAGTAAAGAAGTTCTTCCTCATGTTCAAGTGGAACCTCCAGTGCATCACTTTCTGCCTGTTGCCACTTGTTCAGCACCTCTGAGAAGAGCCTGCTCTGACACCCTTCCTTCAGATGCTAAGAGACACGGATGGAGCCCCCTCTAAGTTGTGCCTTCAGCTGAGCAGGGCAGCTCCCTCAGCCTTTCCTTGTAAGAAAGATGCTCCAGCCCCTCAAGCATCTTTGTAGCCATCTCCTGGACTCGTTCCAGGAGATCCCTGTCCCTCTTGTACTGACAAGCCCAAATTGGACACAGCTCTTCAGATGTGCCTCACTAAGACTCAGTATAGGAGCAGGACTACCTGTTATGTTTACTAAGCTAACCTTTGTTTTCAGTCAATAAAAATGTTTTTCTGTGTCCTTTTTGTGCGAGTAAAAGACATTCCTTTATTTACAAGTGGTGCTTTTTACCTATCCTCAATTAATAGAAGAAGTAATGCTTTATAGAAAGGCTTACATAATCCAAATTCTTATGAAACATCAGAAATCTATACAAGACAGGCTGAAGTCACAAGGATCTGTGCTCCCATTTTGGAGATAAAACACTTGTTCTGGTTT
>NW_027635581.1:0-45000 GCF_903797595.1 Erithacus rubecula | reverse complement strand
GACTCTGACAGAGCATCCCCCCAGGGGCACGAGGATGACGATGTGACCCCGGACAGAGCATCCCTCCGGAGGCGTGCGTGGACGTACGGACCCCGACAGAGCTATTACCTTTCCGAGGGGGCTGAGGACGGACGACGGACCCTGACAGAGCAACCCCCAGGGGCCGGACGGATGACGACTGTTGACCCCGACAGAGCATTCCACTCCGGGGGCTAGGTATGGACAGACGGAACCCCGACAGAGGCATCCCACTCGAGGTTGATCTATCGAGGACGACCGCGACCCCGACAGCGAATCCCCCCAGGGGCTAGGGTCGGGGCAGCAGCAACGGCGCTGGCGGGCAGGAGAACGGGAACCCAGGGGGCGGACGCCCCGAGCAGCGCCGGGAGGAGACCCACGGGGCGGGGCACAGATCCGCTCTGCGCCGTCTGCCCGGCAACGAAGGGTGCGGAGACCCCAGCCGTGACTCCACTCCACGGAGACCACCCCCCTCCCCCAGCGCACACCTCGATTAAGCACAGATCACCCGGCTCCCCCTCCATGGTAGAGAAAGACCGCAGTGACCTGACCCCTCCCCTCATCTCCACACAGGATAAGCACGGAGGCACCCCACTCCCCGGTTGTCTCCTTGGGGTGAGGAGGGTGGACCCCGACAGAGTTTCCTCCCGGGGGCGAGGAGGACGGACCCCGACAGATCATCCCCCTTCTCCAAGGCGACCAAGACAGCGCAGCGTGCCAACTGTAACGTGGATGGACAGCACTCCAGCTCCCCCAAATCGCAGGGGGTCGGACACCACCCCGGATCAACACAGG
This sequence comes from Erithacus rubecula, assembly GCF_903797595.1. Taxonomy (NCBI): domain Eukaryota; kingdom Metazoa; phylum Chordata; class Aves; order Passeriformes; family Muscicapidae; genus Erithacus; species Erithacus rubecula. The sequence continues at coordinate 44,187 of NW_027635581.1, read as the reverse complement.
TAAGGACAGACAAGCCCCGGGACAGCGAGGGACCGCGCCGGCCCCCCATATGGGTGGGTTTTGACCATCGTCCCGGCCGGCTAAAAATAAGCACAAAATAAAGCTGAAAAAAAAAATCACATCAAGTGTTGTTCCTGATCTTTGCTCTCCCAAGGAGACACTCGCCACTCAAACCAAGCTCGCAGCCCCGCCCGCCCCGTGCAGAGGCGAACGGAGACCCTCGGGTGGGCGGGGAGCGCGGGGGGCTTGTGGTGTCTCCGTCCCCCTCCTCCCTGGGCGGTACTGGGGGGGTCTCAGGAATCTCCGGGTGGGAATGGCAGGGCTGGGCGATGTCTGGCCGTGTCACACCAAAGGATGATGTGGCTGGGGGGTCTCTGGCCGTGTCACACCGGAGGATGATGGGGCTGGAGGGTCTCTGGCCGTGTCACACCGGGGGATGCACGGGGCTCGTTTCCGTGTGGTTCTGTGGTGTCAACTCTGTCCTGGGTTCCACCAGGCCCTGTTGTGTCACGATGGGGCATCGTGTTTGTGAGATTCTGTTGGAATTCAAAATGCAAGGAATTCTCACAACATTGGGCCTGTCAATCAAAGTCTAGAAAACAACACAGCATTTGACCTGAGGCCTTGGGAAAATCTTCCAACTTAGGTGCTAGAAGCGAAAATGTAGATTTAATACTCAAAGCAGACATGTGTTTAGATGAGAAAAGTTTAGCTCTAGAGTTTAAGATACAGAAAAAGTAGTTGCAGGAGAGGCAAAAAGTCTTAGACTAGGTCTGTGTGCCAGAACTGGATTCGCTAAGAAAGGTCACACTGCAATTAGACTAAATATCTTAGTTTGGAATTAAACATAAATATCTGTGTTGGCAGTGTTTTATTGGTGAATAAATCCTTAAAAGACCTTGTAGGCAGAAGTTTTGCAACTTACGGCTATGCTCTTGACACTTGTAACTAGAACTCACTTTTTTGTAGCAGAAAAATCAACTGCACTTTGAAAAGCAACTGGAAGTCCTGTCCCCTGGCTGGGACCCCCAGAGACCCCTCCCATTGGCTTGGGGCAGTCTAGAAATGGGAGTGGGGCCCCCTGAAACCCCTCCTATTGGCCAGGCCACCCGCAGAGACCCCTTCCTCTGCTTCTTGCAGGGCCTGACGGGGCTCCAGGAGAGCTGCGGAGGCACCGGGAGCGCCCGGAGCTGCTCCCGAAATCCCGGTGTGACCCCGGCCCCTCCCCCACTCCACCCTCACACCTGCCCCCTCCCCTCCGACCCCTGGGCCATAGCCACGCCCCTTTTGGAGTTCTCCTCCTCCCGACCAATCAGATCGCTCGGTCACTCTGTGGCCACGCCTCCTCATTGGTACCTCACAATGCAGGACGTTGGCTGCTCCGCCCCCACGCTTGTTCCTCGACGCCTATTGGCTAAAGCTAAAAGGGGCGGGGCTTGCTCGGGGTATATAAAGAGCCGCGGTGGCTCGGGTCAGGAGCAGCAGCGGCGGCGGCAGGAGGAGGAGACCCCGGGAGAGGAACCCCGAGCAGCGCCGGGAGGAGACCCACGGGGCGGGCACAGATCCGCTCTGCGCCGTCTGCCCGGCAACGAAGGGCGCGGAGACCCCACCCATGACTCCGCTCCACAGAGACCACCCCAGCGCACACCGCGGTAAGCACAGATCACCCGGCCCCCCCCCTCCTTGGTGGAGAAAGACCGCGGTGACCTGACCCCCCCACATCTCCACACAGGATAAGCACGGAAAACCCCGCTCCCCGGTTGTCTCCTTGGGGAGAGGAGGGTGGACCCAGACAGAGCTTCCCCCCGGGGGCGCGGACGACAATGGACCTGACAGAGCATTCCCCCGGGGCGAGGGCGACGACCAGACCGACAGAGCATCCCCTCTGGGCCGAGGAGGACGATGGACTCGACAGAGGATCCCCCCAGGGGCGAGGAGGACGGACCCCAACAGAGCATCCCCCTGGGGGCACGGACAACGACAGAGACCCACTGAGCATCCCCCCCGGGGTCGAGGAGGACGACGGACTCTGACAGAGCATCCCCCCAGGGGCGAGGATGACGATGGACCCCGACAGAGCAACCCTCCGGGGGCGTGGTGGACGACGGACCCCGACAGAGCATCCCCCCGAGGGAGAGGAGGACGACGGACCCTGACAGAGCATCCCCCCAGGGGCGAGGATGACGATGGACCCCGACAGAGCATCCCTCCGGGGGCGAGGAGGAAGACGGACCCCGACAGAGCATCCCCTCGAGGGAGAGGAGGACGGACCCCGACAGAGCATCCCCCCGGGGGCTCGGGTCGGGAGCAGCAGCGGCGGCGGCGGCGGCGGGAGAAGGGGACCCCGGGGGCGGAGCCCCGAGCAGCGCCGGGAGGAGACCCACGGGGCGGGCACAGATCCGCTCTGCGCCGTCTGCCCGGCAACGAAGGGTGCGGAGACCCCAGCCGTGACTCCACTCCACGGAGACCACCCCCCTCCCCCAGCGCACACCGCGATAAGCACAGATCACCCGGCTCCCCCTCCATGGTAGAGAAAGACCGCAGTGACCTGACCCCTCCCCTCATCTCCACACAGGATAAGCACGGAGGCACCCCACTCCCCGGTTGTCTCCTTGGGGTGAGGAGGGTGGACCCCGACAGAGTTTCCTCCCGGGGGCGAGGAGGACGGACCCCGACAGAGCATCCCCCTTCTCCAAGGCGACCAAGACAGCACAGCGTGCCAACGGTAACGTGGATGGACAGCACTCCAGCTGCCCCAAATCGCAGGGGGTCGGACACCACCCCGGATCAACACAGGTAAGGACAGACAAGCCCCGGGACAGCGAGGGACTGCGCCGGCCCCCCCATATGGGTGGGTTTTGACCATCGTCCCGGCCGGCTAAAAATAAGCACAAAATAAAGCTGAATAAAAAAATCACATCAAGTGTTGTTCCTGATCTTTGCTCTCCCAAGGAGACACTCGCCACTCAAACCAAGCTCGCAGCCCCGCCCGACCCGTGCAGAGGCGGATGGAGACCCTCGGGTGGGCGGGAAGGGCGGGGGGCTTGTGGTGTCTCCGTCCCCCTCCTCCCTGGGCGGTACTGGGGGGGGTCTCAGGAACCTCCGGTTGGGAATGGCGGGGCTGGGCGATCTCTGGCCGTGTCACACCGGAGGATGATGTGGCTGGGGGGTCTCTGGCTGTGTCACACCGGGGGATGATGGGGCTGGGGGGTCTCTGGCCGTGTCACACCGGGGGATGCACGGGGCTCGTTTCCGTGTGGTTCTGTGGTGTCAACACTGTCCTGGGTTCCACCAGGCCCTGTTGTGTCATTATGGGGCATCGTGTTTGCGAGATTCTGTTGGAATTCAAAATGCAAGGAATTCTCACAACATTGGGCCTGTCAATCAAAGTCTAGAAAACAACACAGCATTTGACCTGAGGCCTTGGGAAAATCTTCCAACTTAGGTGCTAGAAGCGAAAATGTAGATTTAATACTCAAAGCAGACGTGTATTTAGATGAGAAAAGTTTAGCTCTAGAGTTTAAGATACAGAAAAAGTAGTTGCAGGAGTGGCAAAAAGTCTTAGACTAGGTCTGTGTGCCAGAACTGGATTCGCTAAGAAAGGTCACACTGCAATTAGACTAAATATCTTAGTTTGGAATTAAACATAAATATCTGTGTTGGCAGTGTTTTATTGGTGAATAAATCCTTAAAAGACCTTGTAGGCAGAAGTTTTGCAACTTACGGCTATGCTCTTGATACTTGTAACTAGAACTCACTTTTTTGTAGCAGAAAAATCAACTGCACTTTGAAAAGCAACTGGAAGTCCTGTCCCCTGGCTGGGACCCCCAGAGACCCCTCCCATTGGCTTGGGGCAGTCTAGAAATGGGAGTGGGGCCCCCTGAAACCCCTCCTATTGGCCAGGCCACCCGCAGAGACCCCTTCCTCTGCTTCTTGCAGGGCCTGACGGGGCTCCAGGAGAGCTGCGGAGGCACCGGGAGCGCCCGGAGCTGCTCCCGAAATCCCGGTGTGACCCCGGCCCCTCCCCCACTCCACCCTCACACCTGCCCCCTCCCCTCCGACCCCTGGGCCATAGCCACGCCCCTTTTGGAGTTCTCTTCCTCCCGGCCAATCAGATCGCTCGGTCACTCTGTGGCCACGCCTCCTCATTGGTACCTCACAATGCAGGACGTTGGCTGCTCCGCCCCCACGCTTGTTCCTCGACGCCTATTGGCTAAAGCTAAAAGGGGCGGGGCTTGCTCGGGGTATATAAAGAGCCGCGGTGGCTCGGGTCAGGAGCAGCAGCGGTGGTGGCAGGAGGAGGAGACCCCGGGAGAGGAACCCCGAGCAGCCCCATCATCCCCCGGTGTGACTCAGCCAGAGACCCTACAGCCCCATCATCCTTTAACATTTGGCCTGTGCACAAATCTGATGGGGAATGGAGACTGACTGTGGATTATCAGGCATTGAATGAAGTGACTCCACCGCTGAGCGCTGCTGTGCCAGACATGGTGGAACTCCAATATCAGTTGGAGTCCAAGGCAGCAAGGTGGTATGCCACCATTGACATTGCGAATGCATTTTTCTCCATTCCTTTGGCAGCAGAGTGCAGGCCTCAGTTTGCTTTCACCTGGAGGGGCGTGCAGTACACCTGGAACTGACTAAACCGACTACCCCAGGGGTGGAAGCACAGTCCTACCATCTCTCATGGACTGATCCAGGCTGCACTGGAAAAGGGTGAAGCTCTGGAACATCTACAATATATTGATGATATCATCGTATGGGGAAACAAAGCAGCAGAAGTGTTTGAGAAAGGAGAAAAAAATATCCAAATTCTCCTGGAAGCCGGCTTCACCGTCAAGAAGAGTAATATTTAAGGAATCTGCTGGGAGATTCAGTTCCTGGGAGTAAAGTGGCAAGATGGACGGTGTCAGATTCCTACTGTTGTTATTAACAAGATTACAACTATGTCCCCACCTACTAACAAGAAGGAGACACAAGCTTTCCTAGGTGCCATAGCCTTTTGGAGAATTCATATCCCTAAGTACTCTCTACCAGGTCACTAGCAAGAAGAACGATTTCCACTGGGGCCCTGAATAGCAGCAAGCCTTCTCCCAGATCAAACAGGAGATTGCCCATGCAGTAGCCCTTGGCTCAGTCAGGACAGGACGAGATGTGAATAATGTACTTTACTTGGCAGCCGGGAGCCATGGTTTGTCTTGGAGCCTGTGGCAGAAGGTGCCTGGCGAGACCTGAGGCCGACCCCTGGGATTTTGGAGCAGAAGTTACAGAGGGTCCGAAAGTAATTACATGCCCACAGAGAAGGAAATCTTAGCTGCCTATGAGGGAATCCAAGCTGCGTCAGAAGTGATCGGTACGGTAGCACAGCTTCTCCTGGCAACCTGACTGCCAGTGCTGGGGTGGATGTTCAGCGGAAAGGTTCCCTCCACCCACCATGCCACCTGTGCCACGTGGAGCAAGTGGATTGCCCTTATCACTCAACGCGCCCAGATTGGAAAACTAAATCGCCCTGGGATTTTGGAGATAATTACAAACTGGCCAGAAGGTGAAAGTTTTGGTGTCACAGATGAGGAACAAGAACCAGTGACACGGGCTGAAGAAGCTCCACCCTACAACCAGTTAACAGCAGAGGAAGCACGCTATGCTTTATTCACTCATGGCTCCTGTCGCGTCATAGGGACGAATCGGAGATGGAAAGCAGCCGTATGGAGCCCTACACGATGGGTTGCAGAGATTACTGAAGGAGAAGAAGGATCTAGTCAATTCGCTGAACTCAAAGCCATCCAACTGGCCTTAAATATCGCCGAAAGAGAAAGGTGGACAAAGCTCTATTTGTATACTGATTCCTGGATGGTAGCCAATGCTCTGTGGGGGTGGCTGAAGAGATGGAAAGAGGCAAACTGGCAGCATAGAGGAAGACCAGTCTGGGGTACTGAAGAGTGGAAAGACATTGATACTCGGTTAGAAAAACTACTTGTCAAGGTTCGCCATGTAGATGCCTATGTGCCCAGAAACAGAGCTAATGAAGAACAGCGAAACAACCAGCAAGTAGATCAGGCTGCAAAGATAGGGGGGTTGGAAATAGATTTGGATTGGAAATAAAAGGGAGAGTTGTTCCTGGCTCGATGGGCCCACGATGCCTCAGGCCATCAGGGTAGGGATGCCACCTATAAGTGGGGACGAGACCGAGGGGTGGATCTTACCATGGACAGCATTACCCAAGTTATTCATGACTGTCACACTTGTGCTGCCATCAAGCAGGCCAAGCAGGTAAAACCCCTCTGGTATGGTGGACGGTGGTCCAAATACAAGTATGGGGAGGCCTGGCAGATTGAGTACATCCCACTGCCTCAGACCCGCCAGGGCAAACATTATGTGCTGACCATGGTGGAAGCCACCACTGGATGGTTGGAGACCTACCCTGTGTCCCATGCTACTGCCTGCAACACCATCCTGGGCCTGGAAAAGGAGGTCCTTTGGAGGCATGGTATCCCTGAGAGGATCGAGTCAGACAATGGGACTCATTTGAAGAATAACCTCATCAACACCTGGGCTAGGGAACATGGTATTGAGTGGGTGTACCATATCCCTTACCATGCACCAGCTGCAGGTAAAGTGGAGAGGTACAATGGATTGTTGCAGACCACCTTGAAGGCATTGGGTGGGGGATCTCTCAAGAACTGGGAGCAGCACCTGGCAAAAGCCACTTGGTTAGTAAACACTCAAGGTTCTACCAACCGAGCAGGTCCCGCCCAGTCTGAAGGCCTTAATGTAACAGATGGAGACAAAGTCCCAGTGGCCCATGTCAGAGGGTTGCTAGGGAAGACAGTATGGATCCATCCTGCCTCGAGTACAGGCAAACCCATTTGTGGGATTGCCTTTGCTCAAGGACCAGGATGTACTTGGTGGATAATACAGAAGGATGGAACAACCTGCTGTGTACCTCAGGGAGATCTGATTATAGGGTGAATTATACACAAATATCATTGTAGTGTGTTACCACCACTGTTTGTATGCTAGATCTTATGAATATGAGATAGAAGGAAATGTGTAAGTGACAAAGGCCTGAGCAAGTGAGAAGGAGGAAATGTGTAAGTGCTGAAGGTCTGAGCAAGTCAGAGGAAGTTTTCATATTGTGTTACTAAATAAGTGTGTATCCCAATCGTGTGTCAATGATCACAATATGGGATAAGGGGTGGAATGTTCTGGGTTGATGTTATGACTAGCTTCTCTTCCTGCCCCCACCATGGAGCTGCCAGCCGCCTCCCCCGGGCTGCTTTAGCTAGGCTGCTGCTTCTTGCTGCCCCCGGCTGCTTTTGCTTGACCCTGGCTGCCCCTCTCCTTCTCTCCCTTCTCCTCATCCCCAAGATTTGCACCAGCTCCAGAGGAGATGGATCTGAAACTCAGAGACTGCCTCTGGAAGTCTGCCAAAGAAGCTCTGCTGCCCTTCCCAGCGAAGATCAACCAAGCTCATCCCTCTCCCTCTTGGTGAAATTTTTTGGTCATCTGGGTCTGTGCTGGGAAGTGTTTCTCTTGTGTTTTTGTTAATAAATAAGTTTTTTTCACTTTCCCCTGAAGAAAATTCTTTCTGAGCCCGATGAATGAAGGAATTGGGGGGGGGGGGGGGCTCCTTTGGTAGTCTTTCCCCAAATTTGTCCTAAACTTGGACAGTGAGCAACACCTAAGAAAGGCCAGCTGGTTATTTAACACCAGAGGTTCCACCAACCAAGCAGGCCCAGCCCAGTCTGAATCCTTACATACAGCCGATGGAGACAAAGTCCCAGTGGTGCATGCCAGAGGTTTGTTAAGGAAGACAGTTTGGATCAATTCTGCCTCAAGTACAGACAAACTCCCTGGTGCGGTTGTCTTTGCTCAGGGACCAGACTGCACATGGCGGATAATGCAGAAAGATGGAACACCATGGTTTGTACCTTAGGGAGATTGGATTGTTGGGTGAGAACAATATGCAAATATCACTGTTTGCTAAATGTTACTGCTATTGTCTGTACACTGCTGTACACTATGCATATATATATATGCATAATGCATATGTGTGCAGATCTAGAATATATATGAGTTTTGGTAGTGAGATGACAATATGGGGATAAGGCGTGAAATATATGGGGTGACTTTGTGATGTAGAATTGTATCCCCATTCATCTGTTTAGCCCAGAAATAAGTTTTGTACCTTTAAGGCTGGATCTGGGAGTAAAGAGTGGGAAGGAAAAGAGGTGGAATGTCTGAGGCAGTTGTTTTCAAAACATACAGATAAGAGTTTCATCACTTCACCTCCTGGACTGTGCTGCAGTGGTGGACAGAGGGAGAGAGCACTCCTTTGCTTTTAGTTTTTGACTAACGGAAGCAGAGAAGTTCCCCAGATGGCTTTTTCTTTTTTCCTGGAATTATTTGAGCCTGCCCTGGACTGGGGACTGGGGGAGCACCAGGAGCTTGCACCTGTTGCAGTGTGCCTCTTGTAAATGGTATGCTCTGTTATTGCCCAAGTTCATGGTTAAATCCAGAATTATGACATCCCACCCACTTTGTCAATCTATCCTGAATTACCTGTCAATCCTGCTTTGTGCCAGCCCCCTGCTTGGAATTCCCCTTTGGAAATCCCTTAAAACTCATTATTCCATGTGACCCAGTTTTCCCCACAACCTCTCTCATTGGACAATGCCATTGTTAACCCTGCCCTATAACCCTCTTCAGAATTTCTCCAATTTCCTAATAAATTGTATCTTCCCCTTGAACCTCCCCCATATTTAAGTCGTTGCACCTTCACCATTTTTGTCTTGTGCCCTCCGGATTCCCCAAACTAATACATCCTTTTTATCCTATGCAAAAGACCTCCCCCTCCTCCTCGCCTCCTTCAAATGCAATCTGGCAATCTTTGGTCATAGCCAAAAGGCCATAGAGCCATAGCTTGAGCCACATCCAAGACTCCTGTTCCTGCTGTGTGACCCACTCTAGGCACAGGACCACAGTGACAAAGTGAGTGCAGCTCTGGCCATTGTGTCCTGCACCTGTGGCCCACCAGCACCTGGCCTGGGCAGTGGCATTTTCCAGTACTGGAGGGACTGAGAAAAGACTCAGCTGAGCTACCACCCACAGGAGAGAGACTTTCTGAATTTGTCACCTCTTCAGAGCAGACAGAGGTTTTGTTGTTTAATATAGTTAATTTTTTTTCTGCTGGGCAGTGCTTTTCCTGTTGAATAAAATAAAGTTTTTTCCACTTCTCTCCGAGGAAATTTCTTCCTGAACTGGTTGGGGAAGGAGTCGCTTGGATTTGCTTCCAGGGTGGGGGATGGGACCCTTTGAATTTTTTTTTCCCAAATTTGCCCTAAACCAAGACAGCTAAATTGCCAAATACCTCATCATTAGTAATGTGCATGAATGGATGAACGAGATTCCCACAGTCTCTACCTCCTATCCAGTGAAACCAAAGCCAAGGTAAGAGGCTTGGCAGAATCAGGGGGGAAAGAAGACCCTGCTGAGCCTGGTGCACACTCAGCAGTGGGCTGATCTCCTGCTGGCATTCTGGCCATTCATACCACTACTCTGATCATTTTGGTGAGCACACCTGGCCTCCTGAGGTGAGGAGGGAAGGCCTCCCATGCTGGCAACAGGCAGACCATGTGTGAGAGCCCAGTGGGTAGAGCTGGCCTTCCATAACCATACCTGGCATGCTGTGGACACAGGGTACACCTGGTCCCCTGTTCCAGTGGGACAACAGGGCCTCCCATCCCAGCAGAGGGCACACCTGCTTCCTGTGATCAGACTTGGCCTGTGGGGGACACAAGAGTTTCCCAGGCCTGGGCTCTGGTGCTGTCCCTGCTGACTGAGTGCCAGAGCGGCTCCCAGCGGGACCTGCCCCATGTTCCTTCCCCTGCCCTCACCTCCCTGAACCACCAGCACCCACTGCAGTCCATGGTGGCATCAGAGCTGTCTCCAGCCTGTTCAAAAGGAGACAGATCACAAACAGGCACAGGGTGCCCATGGTGACATCTCAAGTCTCTCTGGGCTGCTAAAGAGCACTGAGGTCACATGAGGCCAGTGACTCCATGGTGACATGCCAGACCTCTTTCAGCTTCCAAAGACTTGTGAGCTCTCAAGCACTCACCAGAGGACAACAGATGTGTCTCTACATGCCAAGGAAACCATTTGGCACAGGCACTCACCGAGGTTCCGTGGTTACATCCCAGTGGTCTCTGTGATCCCAAAGAACACTGAGGTCATGTGCAATCCCAAGGGCTCCATGGTGACATTGCAGCAGTCTCTCATTTGCCAAACCACACTGACCTCACAGGCTCTCACAGGGTCTCAATGGCAACATCACAAGTGTCTCCAGGATGCTAAGCAGCTGTGATGTCACAGGCACTCACAGGGACTCTAGGGTGACATTCCAGGGGTGTCAAAGGCTGCAAAAGAACCATGAGGTCACACACTGTTACAGGAATTCCACAGGGACATCCCAGGGGGCTCCAGGCTGCTAAAGAAGTGCTTTGCCACAGGCACTCAGAGGGGTTCCATTGTGACATGCCAGTGGTCGCCACACTCCTAAGGAACACGGAGGTCACAAGCAGTGACAGCAGCTCTGTGCTGACATCCCTCGTGTCTCCACCCTGCCAAAGAACTCTGATGTCACTGGCACTGACAAGGGCTCCATGGTGACATCCCAGGTTTCTATGAACTACTAAAGAGCACTCAGGTCAAAAGCCCTCCCAAAGCCTCCATCCTCACATCCCAGAGAGAGACAGGTTTTTAAAGAGCCCTGAGCTCACCTGCACTCACAGGGCTTCCACGGTGGCATCACAGGGCTCTCTGGGGCTTCTAAGGAGTCAGGAGGTCCCTGGCAGTGAGAGGCACTCCGTGGTCACATCCTAGAAGACTCTGGGCTGCCAAAGAGAGGTCAGGAGCAGTCACAGGTACTCCATGGTGTGAAAAGTAAGATTCACTTTCCTGGTAAATTTCAAAACGTTTAATAAAAGACAGTAAGAGGCAACCAATAAATCAAAAGGTTATAAAGGTCAGGTGCTTGACATTCAGCCAAGAGCATACACTAACTCAGAAAATATTTTTTAAATGCATCAACATGTTGCATATTCATAGACTTTCATGTATTATTCAACCTGTAAATCAAGTTTTAAAAACTTTTAATTTTTTTTTTTTTTTAATTTTTTTTTTTTTGTGCCCCATGCTCTTTCTAGTCAGCGCATTCCCAGATAGCGGAGATCAATAAATTTCTTCCCTGGAGTTCTGGTGTTCATCAGCCCTGTGTTCATCCAGACAGGATAATCTAAGAATGTGAAGAAATTTTCCTGAATATCTTCTTTTTTTACCATTCTCTGAGTTAGTTATGTGAGCAAAAGCTTTTTACATCACCATGCTATAGTCCAAGAAATATAGATATTTATCACATTACTATTTCAAAGTTTTGATAATAGCAGAACTAAAAGAAACTATATTCATACAGCAAAGTTTTCCAACATTATACACATAGCATTAATTTTAATACTTGCAAAAAGCCAATAATATAATATGTACTTATAAAAATGGCGACATCACAAGGGCCTTTAATCTTCCTCCCCTCTCAGTCACCCTCAGCACGCCCCACTGCTCCCGGCAAGGGAAGGATGGAGTCTTTAGGAGCCGCCGGAGCTCCTGCCCCGTCCCTGCACGGGCAGCAGCGTGAGACCCTAAACCCGGTGTGCGGGACTCTGAGCCCGCCGTGCCCCTGCCCCGCCTGCCGCCTCCATTTCTGCATCGCTCCCTCGCCCCGCTGCGCTCCTGCTCACCCGGGCTGAAGAAGCAGCGGGGGAGGCGTGGGAAAAGCGCCATCAAACAAAACTCCAAGCGACCCGCACAGAAATCTCCTTGGCACAGAGACACCGGGCAGGGCCCCGCCATCGCCCGCAGCCCGTGCCCGGCCGCACCGTGCCCGGCCCCGCTGCTCGCCCAGCGCAGCCTCCTCCTCTCCCGCCATCGCCCGCAGCCCGAGCCCGGCCGCACCGTGCCCGGCCCCGCTGCTCGCCCAGCGCAGCCTCCTCCTCTCCCGCCATCGCCCGCAGCCCGTGCCCGGCCGCACCGTGCCCGGCCCCGCTGCTCGCCCAGCGCAGCCTCCTCCTCTCCCGCCGCCGCCCGGGGCCCTCACGCTCGGCTGCCGCCGGCGGGAAAAGCCCTTCCCGTGCTGCCCCGCGCCACCGCCGAGCCTGAGGGAGCCTGAGGGGCTGCGCGGGCAGCGAGGGGAAAACAGAAGCAAAAACAGAAATCAAAAAGAAAAAGCGACCTGGCGGTGGCGGAAAAGGGAGACTAACAACTACCACACTCCCGCCTAACACTCCTGCCCATAGCCGCAGCTCCGCCTGCCGCACCGAAAAATAAAACGCCCCGCAGCAGAAACACAAAATTCCCTCCCCTCAGAGCGCAGAGCCAAAGCCGAAAGCCGCCAAGGGCGCCCGGCCCTGCGCTGCCGCGGCGGGCGGGGGAACTCGGGCCGGGCCGGTCGCTTCGGGCCGGGCTCTGGGGGCAGCGGGGCCGGGGCGGCGCAGTATTTTTCTGAATATTCAGGAGAAGCCAATCCCATAACATGTGCTTGTAGCAGCGGCAGAGCCGCAGCGCCCAGCGCTCCCCACTCCCACCCCACCTGCGCCACCCCCTCGCATCCAGCGACCCCCGGGAGCGGAACTGGGGCTCGGGGGGAGGGGGACGGCACGGACGGATCTGCACTGGGGGCCCCGAGCCCCCTGCCCAGCCCTGTGAAGCACGGAAAAACTCTCTATACCGCACAAAATAAGGTATAAGAGTAGGAATGTATTTATTCAGCGCTCAGGGGGATAACTCCTCCAAAACCACGCACACCTTTGGCGACCTGCACCTCTCTTTTTATTCTCTACAAACTACAATTGCACAATACACCTAATACATATTCATTGCCTGCTCTGCTTCATACTACAATTAGCTACACGCCTCTTTCTGCTCCACACGGCTCCTTGGGAAAAAGGAAACAGTGTTCCTCTCAGTTGAACATTTCATCTTGTCTCCTTGCACATATTCTTTTTACTCCTTTGCTCATCTTCTGGACTTTGATACCAGTTTTCCTGGGTTCAGGGATCTGGAGAATCCCCCTTATCCTGTGGTGCCTTTGTCCTTGCATCCTGTTCGCCCACCCCAGCTCTTTATCTTATCCTGCAGCCTTGCTCTCCCCCGTTCTTGTAAGCACCGTAAATTCCAGCAAACATAGGGTTTTGTCAGCCCCCTTCTAGTCCAAGCATTTCTCGATGCTCGATTCCTCACTCTCAGTTGCTCTGTCTCCCCTGCAGGCTCAGGGGGTGCTGCCCCCTCCCCAACAGCCGCTGCTGCGGCGGCCGCGGGGCACAGGGGGTGGCAAAGGGGGGTCCGGGATGCGAGCGGGGGAGCAGCGGGAGGAAGAGGAGGAGAGAGGAAGGGGAAAAGAGAGGAAGGGGAGGAGCAGGAGCAGGAGGAGCAGGAGAGGGTCAGCGGGCGCAGGCGGAGAGTCGCGGTGCTGCAGGGCGAGCCCGCTGAGCCCGCAGCTCCGCTGGCCCCGGCAGCATCGCATTCCTGCATCCCGCGGGTGAGCGCGGAGGGGAAGCTCGGCCCGGGGCTATCGCGGCAGCTCCGGCACGGCTGGTTGGGTTTTGGATTCTTGGGGGATGGGGGTTGGTGTTTGTGCCTCGCAGATTCAGGAATCGAGTCCCAAATATATTTGGGTGTCCCTGGGAGAGGTATTGTTTTATTGATGTGAGGAGGGGATGTTTCTGGCTCTTGCAGGAATCCAAAGCTGAGCAGTAAATGCTCCTTGGGGGGATTTGAAGCGGCCCACGTGGCGATGGCCCGGTCCCGGCGGGGCGGGACATCGGTTTTGGGGATCCCCGGGAGAGGCGGGGGATGAAAGGCGGGAGCCCCGGCGTGGGGAGAGGGGCGACAGCAGAGCTGGGGGACCCCCGGCAGCCTGGAGGGGAGGTGCAGCCGGGAGATGAGTGGGGTGCGGGCCCCCCGAGCCTGGAAGGGCTGGCGGGGAGTGGGAGTAAGGCCTGAGTGACTGGAGTGGGGGGAGCCGAGTCAGACTGGGATGAGCCCTGGGACCCCCGAAATACCCTCAGCGTGCCTGAGCAGGAGCCGGGAGAGAGGGGATCCCCAGGATCCATGGGCCCCCAACTGCTCTGAGAACAGGGACCCCCATAACCCCAAAGTGAGGACAGTGCAATCAGGGATCTCCTGGGAGAGTGTTTTTTAACACCTTCTTGATATTTGGAGGTTTTTATGGACACCAGACACTCGGTGACTTCTTGAGGTAGGCCTGGACATCGGGACCTTCAAAGCCACTGCACTCACGTCTTGTTTTTCCCCAAACCCTGGTTTCCCATTTCCAGGTTTTATCCAGATAGAGGAAAAAGCTGTGAGGAAGAGGAAGGTGCGCCATCAGAAAATAATGGAAGAGGCTGTTTGGAGCAGCTGCACGATGCAGGAATCCAACGGGGAGGAAAACCCCCAGAGATCCCACATGAGGAGGAGCTCCAAACCCAGCCCAGGATGCTCTCAGGTGGAAAGCTCCAGCCTGTCCCAGGCAGGGAGCCAGAGACCTGGCCAGAGCTCTGAGCTGATGGTCCATGAGCAGCTTCATGATGGCAAGAAGCCCCTCCAGTGCTTGGAATGTGGGAAGAGTTTCCGCACAAGCTCCCACCTGAACCGCCACCAGATGATCCACACCGGGGAACGGCCCTATGAGTGTGGGAAATGTGGGAAGGGGTTCAGAGATACCTCTGACCTGATCTGCCACCAGAGAGTGCACACTGGGGAACGGCCCTACGAGTGTGGGGAATGTGGGATGGGCTTCAGCGTCAGCTCCCACCTGATTGCCCACCAGAGGATCCACAGTGGGGCACAGCCCTATGAGTGTGGGGAATGTGGGAAGAGCTTCAGACTGAGCTCCAGTTTGATCCGCCACCAGATGATCCACACCGGGGAACGTCCCTACAAGTGTGGGGAATGTGGGATGGGGTTCAGGAAGAGCTCCCACCTCACTCGCCACCAGATGATCCACACTGGGGTACGACCCTATGTGTGTGGGGAATGTGGGAAGAGCTTCCATGACAGCTCTGGCCTGATCATACACCAGGCAATGCATGCTGGGGAAAGCCCCTACAAGTGCTCAGAATGTGGGAAGGGCTTCATCCAGAGATGCAACCTTATTGTCCACACTGGACAATAAGGACAAGAGGATCCACACTGGGGAGAAGCCTTATCAGTGTCCTGAGTGTGGGAAGAGCTTCACCCTGAACTCTAGCCTGGTTGTTCACCAGCAGATACATACCAGGGATAAGCCCTATTAGTGTCCTGAGTGTGAAGAAAGGTTTCAGAGGAGATCCCATCTGCTCAGGCATCAGCAGATTCACACACAAGAGAGGCCCTTCTGCTGCCCTGACTGTGGGAAGGGCTTTAAAAAAACCTCCACCCTTGTCACCCACCAGCAGATCCACACCAGGGAGAGGCCCTAACAGTGTCCCCAGTGTGGGAAGAGCTTCTCCCAGAACCTGCCGTGACCCAGCACTAATGGGGGCACTGGTAAGGGAAGCTCTGTGAGTGCCCCGCCTGTGGGAAGAGGTTCCTGCGCTGCTCCAGCTCCATCCCCTCTGTTGGGCCCCGTTGGAAGCTCTCCAGTGACCCTCGTTAGGCAGAGCCTTGGTGATCCATGGTCCTGGTGATCCTTGTTGGGAACACACCAGGCTGTTGGTCTCCACATCTTCCTGGGTCCCCGTGGGCCGCTGGATTCAGCAGGCCAGAAATCCATTGGGATGCAGACTGACATCAGGAATTCATTTGGGACAGCAGATTTTACTTTCCACCCCAAAAAAATTCACCTTTGCATCCAATCATTTCATCTGCCGGCATCAAGGAATACTGGATGGTCTTGGAGATCTTTACCAACCTGAACCATTCAATTATTCTAATTCTGTCTGGGCTGCAGGCATCTTCCTCAGCCATATGGTGATGTACACAGTGGAGTGGAAAGTCCTCTAAAAAAGGTTCTTTCTACCCACCCAAGCACATGCATACTCAGTCAGCATGGATAGGTAAATAATTTTATTTTGCCCTTGATTTTCTTTCATTTTTCTTCAGCCCTTCACTCAACATTGGGGTAAAAAATAAAGAGATTGAACTAAGACATGGATAGGGATGTTGTGGGACGTGGGTGGGGACATGGTGGGGACTGGGACATGGATATGGGTATGGATATGGATATAGATACAGACAGGGCTGTGGATGGAGATATCAGGCTTGAGGGGGGTCACAGACATAGATGGTGACATGGGGGAATGTGGTCATGGATGGTGACATGGCGGTATGGCCATGGATGGTCACAAGTGGCCTAGGGGACAAGTCCATGGGTGGACACATCCACACCATGACGTGTCCCATGACCAAGGAGAACACATCCCCACCACCACCATGATGTCGTCCCCTTCACGCTACCGTTGATTCACTGCTCCTCCCCTGGGTGTGACACCTGCCTGGCGAGATGTCCCCATGTTCTGGTGACCCGTGTCCCTCAGGCCACTCCCACCAGTGGCTCCAGCAGCAGCCAGAGCCCGTCCTCGGCTCGCAGGATCAGCTCAGGCTTGCGGCGCGGGGGTGGCCTCGCTGTGTCCCTCCGCAGCACGAACCGGGACAGTGTCAGTGCCACCACCACCTTCATCTCAGCCATGGCAAAGCTCTGCCCGATGCAGTTCCTGCCACCACATCCCCATCGTCACTGTCACCCCACTGTGATCCCAGCCAGGGATGGGGGGGGGCACTTGGGGACACTCCTGTCCCCACCCCACCACGTCCCTGGGGCCAGCAGAGAAGGGGATGAAGGAGGACGGAGACCATCCCTTGCTGTTCTCTGGGCTGAACCTCAGGGGATTGAACACCTGGGGTGACAGTGACACTGTGAGGACGCAGCTGTCACCACCATGGTGACAGGGACACCTCGTAGGGTGGCACTAGCTCATGCTCGGGCCAGAGCTCTGGGTTGTGGTGGGTCCCGTAGATGCTCATCAGGCAGATGACCCCTGGTAGGATGGGAATGGCCACTTTAGGGACAGCAGGTGACAGCAGTGGGTGGTGACACTGGGGACACACTGGCCACGCCATACCCTTGGGGATGACACGGCCGTCATGCAGGGGGACGTCCTCGGTGCAGCGCCGGGACACGGCAGTGACAGGAGGGTGCAGCCACAGGCTCTCCTTGATGCACATGGTGGTGAAGGGCAGCGGGGCACCCCCAGCCCTCCACTGCCCTTGTGACACACCCGATTCCATCCTGGGGGCACCCAGAGTGTGTCAGGGTCACCTACTGCCCCTGTGACACACCCGGATCCACTGCGGGTGCAAAATGGTTCTGTCCCCAAAACTTGCTGTGTCCTCCCCTGTGACACCTGGATCCAGCAGGGGCAGCCAGGGCTGCTGTCCCCACCCAACCCCCTCCACTTACTAAGCCAGGGCTTGAGGAAGGCCTAGAAAGTTTTATCCTTGGAGGCCACGAAAGCTGCAACACACAAGGATGGGGTGGGCAGGGATTCACTGGGGTGGGGACACTGGGGTCCCCTGGGTGGGGACACTGGGATGAGGCACCCTGTCTGCGCCCCTTAACCCACAGTGGGGACCCTCTCCCAGCACCCACAGCCAACCGAGCATGAGGGTTGTGGGACAACCAGAGGCTGGATAGGGTGACACCTTTGGCTGGCCTTAGGGAGCCTCAGGGACAGGTTGTTGGCCACTCTGGGGTGGTGTTTGACCTGGCCGTGGTGACACCTCTGGGGACCTGTGGGGTTGGGCTGGTGGCCACTGCCTGGGCACTGCCAGGTCTCTGTGCCAGGTGCAGTGACACCCATGGGTGGCCCTGGGGACCCATCTGGTGTCTCGTGTCCTACCTGAGGCACTGAGGAGTGGCCGGAGGGTGCTGGGGTGGAAGAGGCGCAGGACGGGCAGCCAGGGAAGTCCCCACCAGAGGCAGCCACGACGGTACCGGGCCACCAAGGCATCCACCTGCTGCAGGCCCTGCTCTGTGCTCTGGCCCTGGGGACAACAGGGGACATGTGTGTCATTGGGGGGCATGCACAAGCTTGGGGACATGTCTGCCCTGGCATCTCGGGCGTTGTAAGGCTTCTGGGAAGAGTCCGGCCGCGTGGCTGGCGCGGTGTCGGAGTGCGGCCGCCGGACTCTCACCTTCCGGCGGTCCCGCGCAGGGGTTGCCAGCCTTGGGGGCAAGTGTGTCTGTCCCTACTGTCCCCTCGCAAGTGCCACCACCTCGTCCTCACTGTCCTTTTGCCGGTGCCACCACCCCATCCTCACTGTACTCCCAAGTGCCACCACCCTGTCCTCACTGTCCTCCCAAGTGCCACCACCCCAATCATTCCTTCTGTCCCGTCACAGGTGCCACCACCCTGTCCCCATTGTTTCTTTGCAGGTGCCTCCCCCCCATTCCCACTGTCCCCGCAGGCATTATCCCTGTCCCCTCACCATGCCAGTGTGTCCCAGCAGCCAATTTTACCGGGGGGGATGGGGAACTTGTTCAGCTGGCGACAAGTGACCCAGAATCGGGTGACAGTCAGCAGCACATCTATCACGATCCGCTCAACCCAAGCCCGAGTCGTGATGGTTAAGTCGACCCCAGGGTGCAAAAGACAAAAGGCAAGAGACTCAGGTTTGTTTAGCAGAAAGCAGTAATTCAGTTTATTGCGTACTAACAATCAAGTTTTGTGATAGAGAGAGAGAGAGAGATAAAAGGGGAGAGAGAAAAGGATGGGATATACCTACCAATTGATGGGACGCACCCTTGTGGCCATCCAACGAGACGAGATGAGACGAGACGCATCTTCAATCCATTGGGGAGAAAAAGATCTCAAAGTCAGTTTGGGGAAAGTCACTTTTTATAGTCCTTTTCCAAAGCTAGTGGCCTCTGGCCAAAAGGTAGGAAGATTTATGGACTATTGTCTGTGGAGATCTTAGCCCCATGATGCAGGTGCGGGGACAGGGTGTGATAACCAACACCCTGCAGTGTACCATGAAAAGCACCAGGCACAGCTACAAATAATCCCTGGCCTGATGCAAGCATCCACCTTGGGCAGGCTGGAGCTCTGGTTCAGGGCAAGTGGTGCAATCTCAGGGCCCAGTCTCTGCTGATGGTCATAAGGCAGATCAGAGAAAACTTGAGACTGACTCTTACACCACCCCATGGTTCACAATCATCGGCAGCAGCACTTCATTCCTGGTGTTGTGGTGAAGTCTTCAGGACTCAGATGAGTTGAGAGCATATCCCAGAAAACAGAGACAGAAAGTTGGACAGAATAGGAAAGTAGGAAAAAGATAAGGGAAAGGTAAAAGAGAGAGAAAACAAAACAAATAATCAATTTCAATTTCTGATTACAAAAAGATAAATAAGCAGTTTAAATCAATGTTTCAATTTCAATTTTTTGATTTAATAATAATGATTTCTTGATTAAAATAAAATGATCAGTTAACAATCAATTTTCAGTTTTAATTTCTGATTACAAAGAGATGAATAAGCAATTTAAATAAATGTTTATAAATTTTAATCAATTTACCAATCAATTTCAATTTCTGATTACAGAAGACAAAAATAAACAATTTAAATCAATGTTTCAATTTCAATTTTTGATTCAATAATAATTTCTTCGTTAAAATATAATCAGTTTGAGTCAATTTTTAAAGAAAATGCAACATAAATAATAACTAAAAATCAACCTTAATCAATATTCATGATGCAATACAACAAAGATAAGCAATTTTGAAGCAAGAAATGTTCAAATTACAAATCAAATAATTGATTTCATTTTAAAATGGAACACAACTAAAATAAGGAATTTTAAAACAAACAATTTTCAAATTTAAAACAGCAATTTTAGTAAAGTTACAGACACAAAGATTTAAATTATTTTTAGTACTCATTACCAAATCTTCTACAAAAACACTATCACAAGCAGTTCTAAATCATGCAAACCCATTGCTCATATACCCCAGTATTGTTTCAGGAATCTGCTTTGGATAACTTTCAAAGTTACAGACATTCTGTTCTGTGTCTAAGCAAATATCTTGAGCTCTGATTGCATTACTTTCACAGATAAACTCTTGTTGTTCCCAGACAATGTGAGTTTCCAAATTAATAGTTTGTTACTTTTCACTAATTTGACAACCCATTCTCTAAGATCAAAAGGATAGAAAATAGCTCCATCATGATTCAGCCCCAATGCAGTGATAGGGAATATTGAATGTACTGGAGCATTACATGTGGTCAGTGCAAAGGCTGTGGCTGTGTTTGTGCTGGGGTAGTAATTTCACCAGGATTGGAATTATTTTTCAAAATCATGGGCATTATCCCAAATTATTCTCCGAATTTCAGTAGGAAAAGTGGCTTCCTCCACTTCTTGTACAATTCAGGCAGCAACTGACTGCATCCACAATTGAGCCTGAATAAAGCAGAGAGCTAAAGAGATGTTAGCCAATGTATTCATTAATACTTCTAAATCAATACTATTCAAAATTCCCAATTTTGTTCCCACAACAGCAGTTATGTCTCTTGTTTGTTTCTTGAAAGGATCCTCCTACTTTTGCAACCAGGCTGTCCACCCCTAGAAAAGGTGAACAAGCTGGCAGAATTACTGAGACATTGTTTTGCATTGGCAATTTGACTTGTTTAAAAGACAATGCCAGATTAAACAATCTTTGTTGTTGGCCAGTTTTCTGAATTACTCAAGGTCCAATTTCAAAAATTTTCAGGCTCAGTATAACCGGTGGTTGGGTAGTAGGTGTTATAACATTAAGTTCCCCTCCATGTTTTTAATTGTTTTTACCACATAATTTCATAGGAAAATTGTGCAACAGTTCAATTTTGATTTTGAATCTCACAAAATGAAACACATCTGTAAGGTCCTGTGCCATGACTGCATACAGGTTCGATGAGGGATTCAACAATTAATCCCGTGGCATTATTCTGTGAAAAGTAAACACAATAGAATCTGCCACAAAGAGGCAGGAGGTTAAAATGATGGAACTATCCAGCATGTAATGCGTACTGGAATTCTGTTAACTTATCAATCATTTTGCTGCCAAGAAGGAAGCCACTCTGTACCTCCTTTAAACACAGGATAAGAATCAGTGTAGTTGCAAACAAAGGAGGCACTCCGCACTTCAAGCTGGAAAACACCCCAATAACCATCAGCACCCCAACCCAAGAGTCACCCCATCCCCCAGCAATAATTTGTTCAGCAGAAGCATTAGTGAATGAAGAATTAGTGAACAAAGATTGTTTGGGGGAGAAAGCAGAAGCTACTTCAATTATTGAGGGAGTTTTGTCGTAGCTGCTGCCCAAGTTCTCAGTTTCTGTTATTGCCAGATTTTTTACAGTTCCTTCTGTTACTGAGGATTTCTGGGCCACCCCTTCAGGGGGGGCAGTCCCAGTAGTGGCTGTCTTCAAAAACTTCACTTCCTGAGAAGGTTTTTGAATTTTCTCTGAGGCAATTTGCGAGTTAGGGCTTTCCAAATGGGAGATTATTTTTTGTTGAGTATCCCTCACTACTTCTATTTCATCTCCTCCCATAAGGGTATCATCAGTATATTGATAAACAGCCAGAGTGCCAGGTTTGGGTTTTTTGATTGTCCATACAGGTAAGATTTACAAGTCCTGTATAACCGGTTTGATGTCTACTTTGGCACCACAGGGAAGAGGATATTGTTTTACATTTACAGGTAATTGCATAGGTGATTTATGGCCAGTGGAGAATTTTATTTCATGTATAATTTGCAAGCAGGCAGATTTTTGAATGTTGTCTAGGAGTTGGTCAGGGGTACCAATTAAAGCTACAGGGTTTTCCCTTTCCAAGGGGTTAAGCCTGCCTGCCCAAGTAACAGTGTGCTGAGTTAGGGACCAAAAGTTAAATTTGTCACCCATTGTTAAGAGAGCTCCATGGCCCCAGTGGCTACTAACTTCTTGTGTAGCTAATTTTAATATGAATCAGGACAGGCAATGAATATGTATTAGGTGTATTGTGCAATCCTAATTTGCAGAGAATTAAAAGAGAGGCAGAGTTCACCAAAGGTGTGCGTGTTTTTGGAGGAGCTATCCCCCTGAGCGCTGAATAAATACATTCCTACTCTTATACCTTATTTTGTGTGGTATAGAGAGTTTTTCCGCGCTTCACAGGGCTGGGCAGGGGGCTCGGGGCCCCCAGTGCAGATCCGTCCGTGCCGTCCCCCTCCCCCCGAGCCCCAGTTCCGCTCCCGGGGGTCGCTGGATGCGAGGGGGTGACGCAGGTGGGGTGGGAGTGGGGAGCGCTGGGCGCTGCGGCTCTGCCGCTGCTACAAACACATGTTGTGGGATTGGCTTCTCCTGAATAGTCAAATTAATACTTTATGTGTAGTGTTTTTTTAAAATATAGTTGTTTTTAAAAATAACATAGGCTAATAATATGTCTTTGTAATAAATAAACTACCTACTTAATTAAATAACACCCAATGAAAACACCTACTGCTAATAACCAGTTACCAGCAACAACAGTCTATAAAACTTAAAAATCGCAGCCCAATTTAAAACTAATAAAAAAAAATTAAAACTACAATAAAAAAAACACGTTCTAAAATGCAAACTCAATAAATAGCCAGATAAACACTTCCTAAAATAAAAAAATAATTTATAAAAGAGTTTATAAATATATAATAAGTTTATAAATATACGACAAGCTAAAACATTTTAAAAATATCTCCAAAAAATCAAGTGAACTCTTAGCTAAAAACCAAAAACCCAACCATTATAAGCTTTTTCTTTATTCTTTGTCTCTTATTATCTTTTATTAAGCCTTTTTAAATCTATGAAAAAGAAATCTCATTTTTCATGCCACTCACTGAGTAGTCACTACTGAGTAAATTGTTCAGTGCCGGCTCTGGCAGCTGCCCAGTCCCAGCCTCAGCTCTTCCTTGTTTCTTTTTCTCTCTTTCCTATTTCTCTACCTCACATTTCTTGTTCCATTAAATCCATGTTCAATCAAATCCATATGTTGGTTCTCCTGTGGTCTCATTTGCACCTTCACTGGGCTGAAGGTGTCTCACCCTGCTGGGCCCCTTCTCACCACCATCGTTCTGGGATTCTGTCAGGGCTGCTCTCTCCTTTTCTTCTTCCCTCTGCTTTGAGCTGGGAATGGGCTGGAAAATGTCCAGCATGATATAAATACATCTTACAATATTGGCTTTTTGCAAATACAAAAATGGATGCTGTGTGTATAGTGTTAAAGTAACTCTGCTATACAGATACAGTTTTTATTTATGCTATTAACTAAACTTAGACACTGTAGTGAAATAGCTGATATAGTCATGTTTGTGGGAATTGAACTGCCTGCTTGGTTGGGATAACATCCAATGTATGTGTGATGAAGACCCCTGCTAGAATCAGCAGCAGGTAGAAGTTGACAAGCCATGGAACAGGGTCGGCCATGGTGCTCAGTTCAAGTGCCACCAGCACACCTGCTCGGACGTCTGTCCTTGCCAAGGTGTGCCCAGGCTGTGGGGCACGGCGGTGGCTGGGGACAGTTGCCAGGCACCATGCTGCCCCAGAGGCTGTGATGTCACAGAATCCAAGCACTGGCTTGGAAGAGTTCTGGGAGATCAACTCCAGCCTGTGATCCATGGTTACCACGGCAAGCAGATCTGAGCCTGGAGTGCTATGGACAGGCTTACCTTGAACACCTACTGCAACGGTGACTGCACCAGTGCCCCCTGGGGCACACCATTCCCATATCTCATGCCCCTTTCTGGGCAGCAGTTCTTCCTAATGTCCAGTGTACACCTCTCTTGGCACAGCTTCAAACCCTTTCTTGTCCTTGCCCATCTCTGAGATGGCTGGCACTGCCTTGGCCACTCTCCTGTATGTGGAGAAGAGGCTGTGCCAACGAGTGCCACTCCTTGTTTGCTTGTGGCTGCTGTGGAAAGGAACATTCATGTATATTGCCATTTCTTAGAGGTTTCACCCCAGATTTTCAGTCACAGCTGTTCTAGTGAAAACAAGTCTGTTTTCATGAGTATTTGAAGGGTCATAGAACACAATTGGAATTCCATTGAATTAGGGAAATTCTGCTGATTTCGTTTTCCTGAGGTTTTGAGATGAGTTGCGAATCCCAAAAATTTTCTCTTTGGGGAAATAGTAATTCCACAGTTTAGATTGTGGGGATATTGATTGCTCAAATTTGAGGACTTAATGTAGCTTTCTGCACAATAAATTTTAAGCATCCTCTAATTGTTCTTGAAACAAAAACCTATTAAATCTGTTCTGTGGACAGAAATGGCTTCTGTGTTATTTCTCATAATCTATTAAGAATCTCATGCCAGGAAAAAGTCCGTAGTGCTGTGTGATTACCTTGGTACTGTTCTTTGGAATGGCTTTCCCCCCATTTTCTGAAGCTGCCCACAGAAAGGTCATAGATATGTGAGAAGTTCTGAAAGGAAAACTGGGTCTTTGCCTCCTGTTTGAAATCTGTGGTGAGCTGTGAGTCAGAGCTGATTTTTCATGATGTTGAAAATATAATTGAACTTTTTTGCTGAAGGATACATTGATAAAATCAAAGTATAGCATGACTGACACTAGTAAATGAATTAAAATGCTTATCTGGAATATGTTTATTTGATTGTTGTCCTAATATTGTGGTAATAATTATGGTATCTGAGTACTAACCAAGCTAACATCTAATTTGTAGTTTATTTTTTTTCCCTAATGTAGTGAACAGAATTTCAAGAATTATGTTTTCTCTCATAACTGAGGAATGTGTTCACAGGCTGAATCTAAATATCACTTTCTTTTTGCACAAGAGCAGTTTCATCTGAAGATGATTTTCCTTGCCCTCACTTTAACTTTTACTTTCTGTATTGTTGTCTGGCAGGTTGACCTTTTCAGATTGTGTGCTGAGAAATGCTGCTACTAAGGAGTGTTGGTGTCAAAACAGGTTTTTTCCTAGCTTTTATTTAAAATACTGAAAGACGAAAGGTTTCTAATTAAATTACAGAACTGCATATCATTAGGAACTATAGTTCTTCCCTTCTTGTATTTAGAAAAGCAGGCTAATGCCAACTGAACTCCTAAAACATATACAGAGATCACAAGCAGCCACCACAAGTGGTATTCAATTCTGGGAAACATAGTTTTTGATAGAAATCATGTTTGCTTTAATAATACAAGCTTATTCTATTCTAAAATTGGGGAAATTAGGTATGTTCTGGAATATCTGCATTTTTATTAGTTTCCTGTCTTTTTATCATTTCTTCAAGTACTAGTTTTATACACTTGCTAGCTCATTATTTATGATTTAAAATGGTGTCTCTTAGGCATGTAACTTGATAGTATGGTGAACCATGAAAATAATGTTTTTTGGTCTGTCTTGATTTGATTAAGTGATTCCTGTGAAAGACTGGGGGGTTTTATGGTTCGAGATGTAAAAGAAGTAGTTCAGCAGCCTTGGCAAGTAAGTGTGCCAGTTTACAAGATGAATATGCAGAAACACCTGTGGTTCAGCTGGAATATACAGTATTCTAGTTTGCTGCTGCTGGGGTGTTTTGTTTTGTTGGTCTGTGAATCCATATTCTATACAGTATCATTTGTCAGAACTCCATTTCACTTTTACAGTCCCTCTGTTTTCCCACTTCTGAATGATGGTTTTCTCCATGCCTTTTATTTGAGGAATTCTTGGTGATAAAAACAATACATGGTCCCTAATGGTTTGTGTTGTCAAATGGTTATGCTCTTCCACACATTTTTCTCATTAGCCTCCTTCAGTCTCCTTCTATCAGTTTTATTTCCCTGTACTACACTTAACACTCACATTTCAAAGCTTGTATTTTTATGCTAAATGCTTCTGCTGCATAATTGTCTTAAAAAAGAGTGTGTATGAATCAAACAGATTAATACTCTTCCCAGTCTTTCACAGTCTAAATTTATTTTGGAAAATTATTCAGAAAGATTTTCTCACTCTATTTCTGTCCTTGGATATAATTCCCCAGGCTATATTGAATCTTTTCTGCATAGAGGAGGGCAAAGTTTCAGTTGTTGCTGCAAAGTCTCCTAAAGCATCTCTACAGCTACTGCATAATTCCTTGTGACCTGGTTCATGTTTAAGGGTTATAAAGAGCATTTCTGCAAGAGCTGAGAAAGCACTGTAGAAATTTTAGCTTTAAATAATAAAGGCAAAGCCAAGTGTGCATCTCTGTTCTGTAGCTTTCCCTCTGCCTCAGTCTTATTCCAAGTTCTGCACAGAATAGAACCATGTGAGTCTTGGTGTGAGGCCACTGAAGCAGAGTTTTCTCTCTGGTTTCAGTTGCCCAACTGTCCCTTGTCATTCACAGGATCCTGTAAGCACATGAAATCAGTCTTTAAAAATATGTCAAAACCATTGCTTCTCTACCATAAAAAGTGTGGAGGTCACTTTCTGTTGTTTCAGTTCTGATTTGTTGTGTGAAAATTGCAGGTCCTCAAATTTGTCCATGTCCTATTTCATCATCACATTTCATCATTTGCAGGTGCTAAAAATGCCCCTTCCTAAAATGACTTTGGATAGCAGTCATTGTTTGGTCTGGACTCAGAAATTGTGTGATTCACTCAAAAGACTGTAACCATATGACAGAAGAAGAGCAATTAAATATCAAAATTATTCAATTCCTCTTAATGTAGGGATTTAAATGTGTTCTGTTGCATTGTAGTGCTTTAGAATATTTTATGACACTTGCACAGACATAGTCTGTAACCCATAAAACAAGAAAAAGGCCTAATTGCTCTGTGCATGGATTATTGATAACTGTGTGGTCTGTGAAGGAATGAGTCCAGAAAAAGAATGCCACTGAGTGTTAAAACCAATCTGCTTGCTGCATTTTAATTGGGATGAGAGTCTTAGGTCTTAGGCTTCCAAAATATTGCATTATGGATATGGTGCTTGCATTTTAATTTTAAAAATAAATATGAGAAGTAAGTATTGATTAAGGAACTTTGTGCATCAGGGATATAGTCACCATATGACAGATGAAGCCACTAAGCCTTGGGAGATTTTTTTCTTACTGTTCTAAACTTTAGATCTAGTCATTCACTTGGGAGGGGCAGGGAGAAGTTGGGATTTGTTCATAGAATTACTATTTCTGCATATGGATTTGTGGAGGCATAACTCCAGCAATGCAAAAGTGTTTATTTCAGCCTGCCTCTCTCTCTCTTTATTTATTTCCTTGATTCATTTGTTCTCTGCTCTCTCTTACTGAACACATGGATCTAGACCTCCCTGATTCTCCTTCTCTGGAAGATACCAGCACGGGTTATACCAGTGCATGGGTTTTTTACAGCAAGCTTGGTGCACAATTTGTTTTAGGTTGGCAGATGGTGACACCAGGAATGCAGAATACATTTAATTTCGTTGAATGTATAAAATCATTTCCTTCTGAATTCGCTTAAGTGACACAATTCAGTCCAGAGTCAATTTTTACATCCAAGCTGATACAGAAATCATAATAATTCAGTCATATAATGGCTCAAACAGCACTGTTATAGTGCACAATTAAAATCTGTGATGCTAAAATCCATTATCACCCTTGAAAGCTACTCTGGACACTTGGCACTTAAATTGATCTATTGATCCATTAATGCTCACCTTTTGCTAACCTATTGGTCAGGTAGTCTCCTTTAATTTTGCCCTTTACTGAAGCTATTCCACTGATCTACATTTAATTATGGTCCAACATGCATGCCTTTTCCAAAACTGTATTTTGGGAGGCTTGTGTTGGTTTTCATGTGTGAGAAGTAAGGAAATTTCTGTTAACTTTGATAACTCTCCAGAAAAGGAAAAGAAACCCAGAATCCCCACAGATGATGTACTGTTTCTGTCTGGTTTATATTTCACATGAACTAACATTTGTTACCTGTGGCTGCAGGGAAACAAATAAACAAAACCAAGAAGTTAATAAAACGTCACAACTGAAAGGGTGTAAGGGGTGAAAATTATTTGGGTAAAAATGGTACTTGCAGTTGAATTAGATGTAACAGTGTTGCCCGACAGAGAGATGTGGGAGTCCAGGGTTTTTCCCTGGCTCCTTTGGGGGTGCAAAAACCCCCCTGGCAGACCCCTCAGAGACCCCCAAGTGCTGCCCAGGAGCTGCAGGGGCTGGATTTGGCTCCTTGGGAAAATCTGCCCACGCTGAGAGAAGAGACACAGAAAAGAATGATGAGTAGAGTGTAAATTAGATTGTTAAAATGTAGTATAAGTAGTTTTTTAGATTGTTTATATTAAGGGCCATGTGGCCAAGATGGAGGACCCTGGGTGTGGTGGACTTCTTCTTCCTTCTTCTTCATGTCATCCATGTTGAAGTTGCACCCTGGGAACCACAGATTGGATGGGAGAGAACTGGACATTGCAAAGAGGTTGCATGGTATTGGGGAAAATTTGTAAATATTGTATATGTAGTTTAGGGTATCAAGACCTTGGCTCAGCCCTCTCAGGAGACCTTTTTGCTATGGTCGACCTGCAGAGCGGACCTGTGCCGGGCTGCCAGAAACTTTTTTAAGATAAGACAAATAAACAGCCCCAAAACAACTCAAGGTCGTCTCGAGCTGCTTTCTTGTCAGCGCCTCCGAGAGAACCAGACTTTTTACCACCTCCATGCCCTTTCTGGGGAAGTCTCAAGCCTGAAGAGACCCTCAGAGACAGGACAGAGAGACACGAAACAACTAGGTTGTTTAGTGCGGTGCTTTATTGAGGGCCCTGGGGTCTGAGGACTAGCGTCCAAAGTCAGAGCCCGCCAGATTACAATTTCTCAGAGCTTAAATACACTTCTTGGAGAATTTCTTTATCCTTGATTTTCTTACTTCACTACCCCCTAAGTGATTTTCTCAAGGTTCTCCTAATCTGTCTACATTCCTCTAAGTAATAAATTGTTACACTCGGCTAGACAAGTCACATACATCATGTAGATAAACAATGCACTATTCAAGAGAGTAACATTTCTACTGTTTCAGCAAGTTCTACTTCGGTACACACATAAATTTATTTAACTGAATACCCCTCACTCTTGCCAACTCAGGGCCTAAGCTACTTGATCAGTCCTTAGAATAACTACTACTAATTTTATATTTCTATTTTACTGAAACATACTGCAACAACTCCCCCCTTTTGAGCATCACTCAATCTCCTTTGCAGGGATGCTCAAATATTCACTCGATCTTCATCTGGAGATCGCACAAATTGCACCGTGTCCTTATATGATGGAGGTGGTGTCACTGGAGCATGGGTGACAGCGCTGAGCAGTCTTCTAGTATGCAATCGCTCCTTGGTAATTACACCTGTAATGCACTTAAACACTCGAGCTACAATATGTACCACAATTACAATCATAATTACATATTGTATCACTGATGAGATCCATCCAGAAAGTTGGAGCCCTAATGACTGAAACAGAGCACCAACCCAATTGTGCTCTGCCTCTTTTTCCAAATCTTTAATTTTTCCTTCTACACTTTCCAATTGAGAAATATCTTTCTGTACGTCAACTGTCACATTTGGAATATGGATACAACAATGGTCTATTTTATTGCTTAAATATCCACACACCCCATGTTCCTTTAACAACAACAAATCTAAAGCCAACCTATTCTGTATAGTCATACGAGTTGTAGCTTGCAGCTGGAGATTTAAATCCCTAAAACCCTTCTTGGTGGCGGCTGCTAATTTTTCTGTTTGTCCCATCAATCGATAGATCATTTCTCTATTCCTGTAAAAGGCAATTTGAGCAAACAAGGATTCTAACGCCCAACCAAACTTTACTCCACTGTCAGGTTCATGCCATTGATCTTCCTCATTTTCTGCTTTCCTCTTGTGCCTTGTCATTTGTAGTTTTAATTTAGATTGTTTCCAGAAGGGACATAATGTTGGGATTCCTAATGTGATTTGGGTAACTGGCCCATCTACTGGCATATGAGTTGTCCACAAACCATGTCCTAATACCCATACCAAATTCCCTGGACTCCTTACCGTGGTAGTCTTGCAATTTATGTCCTTCTGGCTGGCAGTTCCTGTCATAGAATGATTATATCCTCTACAATCACATCCTGACTTTAACAGCATCCTTACAGGCATCAGTCCAATTTCTAATTCCGGAGTGTCGCAAGTGTATATTTTTGTACAATTCCAATTTTCCTTTTGCTGTCTGAGTTGTCTCTGTGTAGAATGTAGCATAGTTAATCCTTTGTGTGTCTGATTAACTTTCCCCGTCCACTGGATGCACCATTTAACTGTATCAATGTAACTATAGGTTTCTAACAAGCTTGGTCCCCAAATTGTTCCCCATTCTTCCAAGGTAGTAACCCGTGTGTGATCCTCGCACACTATTTCATTCTGAAGTATTACTTTTAAAGAGCTGACATTTCGTATAACATCATATTCACACCATCCCACATCCTTAAGTCTTCCAATTTTTGTAAATACTGGATTCGGGAGTTTATCACATTCCTTCCTATTTCCGGGAGTAGACCATTTCTGTCGCTTAACATTAATATGGTACTCTACCATTTCCTTCCTTTTCAACTCGTTCTTACAAATTTGAGTAGTATTTTTATATGTCCTTGGCATATCTGTGATGGGGATTATTCCCCATGGAATGGGCTCCCCTGCTGCTTGTGGCAGCGGCAAACATGCTGTAATCCTGGACACATTTTGAACCATCCCAAAATCTCTAATCAATCCTACAATTAGATTTTCCTGTTCATTACCTCGTTTGAACTCCGGGAGTTCCATTTCTGTATTATTGGGTGCCTCTCTGATTTTCCGTGACCGAATCCGTCCTTGTGTTATTATCACCATGGTCCTTGAGTGAGCCCACCAAGCTTCTTTCGCTACCCAGCACCAATAAGTTCCTTCATCACTTTCTTGTACGTCTTGTATGACTAAAGTAAGGGAATGTCCTAGCTTTCTCCTTTCAGCGTGATGTTTGCTACTTTGGGGAAGGTTACCCTTCCTGAACCACCATCCGAATTCTGTGAATTCAATTCCAGCCCTCACCTTACATTCCAAAATTACCGGAACTCCTCGTTCTGCTCGGTATATTCCATGTGTTGGTCTCACTCCCAGTCCTAAATGGGTTGTCCCTACTACTTCCCTTTTTCCATAGTTTGCATACTAACCACATATTATTACACAAATATAACTTCCCTCAGATGACCCCAATTTTGCTCGAGTATTATTTAACCAATTTCTTCCTGCAAATTCACTTATCGCCACAATTGTTTGTCCTATAGGTTTTGTCAATTGCACAGCCTCCTTCTCCCATTTCCACCAAGTAACTGAATATTCTTGTCCACATGATCTTTTCATTGTCCATGTGCAATTGATCCTTAAAGGAGGTCCATCCCACATATCAACCTTGGCCTTGAAAGGGGAAACCACTATCTTGCTAATATTGCTCCCCCACTTTTCTACCTTAAGTCTAATTTGCTTGTAATCGAAACTGCCTTGTACCACTACTAAACATGTGAACAGATCTGTCTCATTTGTCGTTACATTTGTTATCATCAAAGTAGTATTACCAGTGTGTGTATCTCTATCCCAAACTGTGACAATATCACCTTTACAGTCTTTACCCCCCTTTTTCCAATATGCTGTAATTTCCTCAGCTCCAATTTTCTGGTCATCTCGGATCTCACAGGTCAAATTCACATTCATCCCTTCCATCGCTCCAACTATCGGTTCTGAAACAGAGACAATTACCATTCCGTGAGTAGACAAAGGTCTAGCAAAGCAGTAATTAACAGTTTGGTACGGCCTGTATTTTCAAACGCGTCGGGAACATGATTTGAGTTTCCCATTGAGTAGGAACCTTCTTGAATCGAGTGTAATGTATCCAGTTGTCAATTTCTGCCACCTTGATTGCTGTAAAGGTTGTCAAAATTACCAGATGCGGGCCGTGCCATGTTTCCCTCAGTGGTTCCGTTGACCAGTTTTTTATGTACACATTGTCTCCAGGTTGAATGTCATGGACAGGATTCTCTAGAGGAAGCAGTCTGTTCCACTGCAAAGCCCCTCGCAGAGAACTAAGAATTCTGTGAAGAGAAATGATGTAATTGAAAAATACCTGGTCCCCTGTTATGTGTAAATCGCCTTTCAGAGTGTTTGCATGGTATGGTTTGCCATACAATATTTCATATGGACTTACTCCCACCTTCTCTCGCAGCTTGATTCTAATTCTTAGTAGAGCTAGTGGTAATGCTTGGGGCCACTGTAATTTGGCTTCCTGACAGATTTTTCTAATTTGCCCTTTTAAGGTCTGATTCATTCTCTCTACTTGTCCACTTGATTGAGGTCTCCATGGTGGGTGTAAATTCCAGGTTATATCTAACATTCGAGCTACTTCCTGTACTATGGTGGCAATGAAATGTGGCCCCCTGTCTGATGATAGCCCTAGTGGAACCCCAAATCTAAAAATAATTTCCCTCAACAATGTCTTAACTACCTCCTTAGCTTGATTGGTTCTACATGGAAAAGCTTCTGGCCATCCAGAAAATGTGCACACATAAACCAACATGTACTTATACCCCTGTGCTCGTGGCAATTCTGAAAAGTCTATCTGCCAATAATCTCCTGGCTCCGGCCCTACCTGCAATTTTCCTAACTGAATTTGCTTTCTCACCACGGGATTGTTTTTCAAACAAACTGGGCACATTGCATTCACCTGCTTTGCCAATGTTAGCATCCGGTTAGAGATTATGTCATTTTTCAGAAATTTCACCAATACCTCTGCACCTCAATGCCATTTATTGTGTTCCGTGGTTAAAATTACTTTCATGATATTCCTGGGTACCACTACTTGTCCTGTAAGGGTTACATGCCATCCCATAGTGTTCTTCTGGGCCCGGAGCAAGTGTGCCAATTTTTCATCCTCAGGGGTGTACTGCGGCTGTTGATTTAAATAAGGTGTTATAGGATTTACCTTAACAGGTATTAAAGCCATCTGAGTCCAAACCTGTCGAGCCGCATCTCATGCCGTGTAATCTGCCAAATGGTTACCATCGAATATCTTTCCTTCTTCCTTTCGATGTCCTCGTACATGCATTACTGCCACTTGCTCCGGTCTGTGCACATCATCAAGCAGAGCCAAAACTTCTTCACGATGTTTTATTAGAGTCCCCTGTGAATTAAGCAGCCCTCTTTCTTTCCACAGTGCACCATGAATGTGTACCACTCCGAAAGCATATTTTGAATCAGTCCAAATATTCGCTTTCTGTCCTGTGCTTAAAATTAAGGCTCTGGTTAGTCCAATAATTTCTGCTTTTTGTGCTGATGTTCCGGGAGGCAAGGCTTTGGCCTCTATTACCTGTGAAACCGTGACCACTGCATACCCAGCATACCTGGTGCTGTTTTCCATAAAGCTGGATCCATCAGTGAACAGTTCCCAGTCTGCTGTTTCCAATGGTGTATCCTTCAAGTCCGGCCGGCTGGAGTGTACTTGTTCAATTACTTCAATGCAATCATGTGTAAGTTCTTCTTCTTTTGCCTCACTGCGAAGAAACTCTGCCTGATTTACATGGTTAGTAGTTTCTAATTCTACATAATCCTACTCTCTCAATATTGCCTGATACTGCAACATTCAGCTGGATGATAGCCAATGTGGTCCTTTTTGTTCTAACACTGTTAACACCATATGAGGAACATACACAGTCATTTTTCCCCTCAATGTGAGTTTTCGATCTTCTTGTATCAGCAGCACTGTTTCTGCTACAGTCCTCAAGCAGGATGGCCACATGGCACTTACAGAATCCAACTGCTTTGAAAAATACCTTACCGGCCTCTTCCAGGACCCCAACCTCTGAGTCAATACCCCAATCGCCAGCCGCTGTCTTTCATTTACATACAGTTGAAAGGGTTTGTTCAAATCTGGCAAATCCAGAGCCGGCGCCTCTTTCAGGGCTTGCTTTAGATCCTGGAAAGCCTTTTGCAGAGAGGGGGTCCATTCCAGCTGTTGATCTTTCAAAGCTTCATACAGTGGTCGAGCCATTAGTCCAAAATCCATAGTCTACACCACTCGACCATGCCTAAAAATGATCTCAATTCTTGATGATTTCTGGGAAGTGGGATAGAGCAAATTGCTTCTACTCTATTTGCGCCTATCTGGCGTTGTCCCTGAGTTAGCTCACATCCTAAATATAGCATGCTTTCTCGTACTAACTGCGCCTTTTCCGTTGAGACTCAATATCCTGCTCATTCTAACATGTTTAGTAAGGCAATTGTCAAAAAGTTACATTTTTCTTTTCCTTCTGTAGCCACTAGTATGTCATCCACATATTGTAATACCACGTAAGAAAAAGGAGACTCTTTTACCTGCGTAGTCTTCCACTCCTCTAATTCCTTGGCGAGTTGATTACCAAAGATTGTGGGGCTGTTCATAAATCCTTGAGGAAGTCGGGTCCAGGTGAGCTGTCTTTTCCGTCCTGTCGCAGGATCTTCCCATTCAAAGGCGAAGTACTTCATACTTTCTTCCGCCAATGGGATGCAGAAGAAGGCATCTTTCAGGTCAATCACAGTAAACCATTTAAATTTCTCTGACACGGATGTTAACAGGGTATAGGGATTGGCAACCACCGGGTGAATGTCCTTTACTATCTCATTAATTGCTCTTAAATCCTGTACTAATCTATATTTACCATTGGGTTTTCTTACTGGAAAAATTGGGGTATTATATTCAGACTCACACTCCTTTAATAATCCAAGAGTTGTATATTGAGAAATCATTGGGGCTATTCCTCGTTTGGCATCTAATTTAATAGGATACTGCCATACCCTCACAGGTTTTGCTCCCTCTTTTAATTCTACAATTGCAGGGGGTGCCGCCTTTGATTTTCCCTGTACCCCCGTTTCCCATACCCAAGGCACTACTGCTTGTTCTATCTGTACTGGAATGGGTAGAGGATCTACTTCACTAACCAAGAAAATTTTCCCAATCTCTTCATCTGGAATTTCTAATTTAACCCGACCATTCTCAAATTCTGGCATTCAATATAGATAACAAATCCTTTCCAAATAACGGTTCTGGGCAATTTGGCATATATAAAAATCGATGATCTAATTCCTTCTTCCCAAATTTCAAGCTCATAGGTTGCAAAAAGTGCCATTCCTCTACCTGCCCAGTAGCTCCAACTATCTGTACGGTAGTATCACTCAATGGTCCTAACCGTTTATTTAAAACCGAATGCACAGCCCCAGTATCTACTCTAAATATTTGATCCTCTCCTTCTACCCTAATTCTAACCTTAAGATCCTGGTCTAGTCAGCTCTAATTTTGGTTCTGATAACTTCCCATCATCATTATTTGGGCTTGAGCAGCATCTGCTGGTGTAAGAAGGTAACTAGGGAAACCATTAGTGTTCCCGTTCACTCCCCTCCCGAACCCCTCTTTGGGCGGACATTCATTTTTCCAATGCCCCATCTGCTTACAAGACGCACACTGATTCGAGTCTAACCTTCCATCCACAAAACCACCACTATTCCCACGACCTTGATAAAATCCTCTTCATCTACTGCCAGGTCCTCCTCGACCCCGTCCTCTGTATCCTCTTCCCCTACCACGTTGCCCTCCTGCTTGTTGCATTAATGCTAAAATACTGACTTGCTGGCGTTTTGCTGTTTCCTTTTCTCTATTATTGTACACCTTCCAGGCTGATTCTAATAATTTTTCTAATCTCCTTGTGTCTTCCCCTTCTAGCTTCTGTAGCTTTTTCCTAATATTGTCCTGAGACTGCCCAGTAAATAACAAAGATATCTGTAATTACCCTGCTTCTGATTCCACATCCAGGCTAGTATATCTCCTAGCCGCATCTTTTAGTTTTTCCAAAAATGCAGGAGATTCATTTTTCTCCTGCTTAACTGAGTACAATTTAGATCAATTCAGTGGTTTTGGCATCCCACTCCTGACTCCCTCTATTACTAATTCTTGAAACCGCTGCAGCCTACGGTATCCTTCCCCTGTGTTCGGGTCCCACCCTGGATCATCGTGGGGTACCACCTCATTCACCGACAATCCCACTATCCTCTGAGTCCGAATGTCCTCTCCAGCCTTTTCTTTAGCTGCTTTCAGTACCATCTCCTTTTCTGTAGAATCCATCAATGTGTCTAACAAAACCTGCAAATTATTCCAATCCGGATTCTGAGTCCTAATAACCATTTTCACCACCCGTGCAATTCTCTCTGGGTCTTCCCTATAGCTTCCCGCCGATTGCTTCAAAATTACCAAATCGCTGGGGGAAAAGGGACCCTTTACTATAACACGTTCCCCTTGGGGTCCAACCGCCTCTCGGAGTGGGGCAATCAATTGTGGCTCTGTCTGATTTCTCCAACCCTGGCGGGTTCGGGAAGCCAGAGGAGTTATTTGGGCTTCACGGGAGATATCCGGGGAGGGCGTCTGAGGACAGAGGGCTACTGAAAGCCGAGAGCATCCCGCTGTCTGTGGGGACTCCGTGATCTCATCCTCCTCGTCCTCATCACTCTCCCCCTGTTCTCCCTTACTCATAGAAGGGGCAGAGGGACGAGCTTGGTGAGAAGGACCAGCCACATACAAAGACATATCTTCTTCTTTCTTATCCATTTTCACCGCACAAGCCATACATAATCCCCTTTTCTTACATCCTTCACATTCCCCTATGCCTTCGTTTTGCAGCCCAATCATTAATATTTCACATTCCTTCAACCATTCCGGCTTCCTTCCCAGGTAATAAAACAGATCCAAATACAGCATTTCATCCCATTTCCCATTTTCTTTTAAATATTGCATTAAAGGGGCTATTTTCCCTTTATCAATTGTTCTATTTAATGGCCACTCCGGCCCCCCTTCTGACAAATACAGAGGCCACCAATGGTTACAATAATCAACTAATTTCCATTTTGTCAACCCTTCGTCAGCAAACCCCCCGTCCTTCCATTTCTTTAGTAAGCATCCCAAAGGAGTATTTTTCGGAACCTTTCCATTAGATTGTACCAACACCTTAAAGCTTTTAACTGGCATCATTCCCAACAATAACGAAAGAAAATTAAATGAAAGAAAAGTTAGACAGGTGAATAAGGATAGACCAAGCACAGACCAACCAACCAAACTCGCCACCCTTCGACGCCTCGGGGGAGCAAGTGCTGGACCAGCGAAGCTTTCGCCGCGTCTTACAGCCGGCACCTAGGTTTTTACCAAGATGTCTTTAACCCAACCCGGCGAAGCCCACTACCTCGTCTTACGGGCAGGCACCCAGTACCAGAGAATAAAGCACCTTCGGGCTTACCTCCTGCAGTTGTCCGACAGGCGCGGGGTCGAACACGAACTGATGACTCCCCGAGAATCACTCGGTGCCGGCGTGGAGTGGATCAGGACGCGAACCGCCCCAGCAGCCCTCGGAGTCCTGCCGCGGTCGCCAGAAAACTGTTGCACGACAGAGAGACACAAAACAACTAGGTTGTTTATTGCGGTGCTTTATTGAGGGCCCTGGGGTCTGAGGACTAGCGTCCAAAGTCAGAGCCCGCGAGATTACAATTTCTCAGAGCTTAAATACACTTCTTGGAGAATTTCTTTATCCTTTGATTTTCTTACTTCACTACCCCTACATGATTTTCTCAAGGTTCTTCTAATCTGTCTACATTCCTCCAAGTAATAAATTGTTACACTCGGCTAGACAAATCACAGACATCATGTAGATAAACAATGCACTATTCAAGAGAGTAACATTTCTACTGTTTCAGCAAGTTCTACTTCGGTACACACATAAATTTGCTTAACTGAATACCCCTCACTCTTGCCAACTCAGGGCCTAAGCTACCTGATCATAACTACTACTAATTTTATATTTCTATTTTACTGAAACATACTGTAACACTGGGACATCTCCAGCCTTGGAGGAAGCAAGTGTCCAGTGTGACACAGCACAGCCTCATGAATCACAGCAGAGCACAGTGACTCCATGGGATCTTGGGGAACCAAGACTCAGCTGTAAGCACAGAGGAGACTCATGGAACCCAGGAGGTTATTGTGTTTCCACACTGTCACAATGGAGCCTTCCTTCTGTGAGAATCCATTTCCTTACAATGTTCTCCTGGGTTCCAAGCTGTGCCTCAATGGCCTCTTGCTTCCACAAGCCATGGCACAGTCCCACTTGTCCCTGGGTTCCATGAGGCCGTGCCATGTTCACAACTGACACTTGCTTCCATGAGATTCCATTGTGTCACAATGGTCCCCGTGTTTCCATGAGGCTGTGCTGTGTCACAATGCACACTGAGTTCCATGTGCCCTGGCACTATCCAAGTGGCACATGGCTTCCATGAGGCCCCACTGTGTTTGCAACTCACACTTGGTTTCCCCAGACTGTCTTGTGTCACAGTGCTCTCCTGGGTGCCATGAGGCCTTGCTGTGCAATAATGCAGCCTTGTTTCCACTGGGCCTGGCAATGTCCCAGTGGCACCTGTGTGCCATGAGGCCCCATTTGGTCAAAGTGGATCCTTGGGCTGATGTGGATGAGGGTCCATAGTGATGCAGAGTCCCCAGGCAGGTGCAAAGGTGAATACTAGACCATTATCAGTTGCACTGTTTTAAAGCATAACAAACATACTGGCTTACCTTCTGTCCATCTGTAATTAAAGCACCCTCAATTGTCATCTCACCTTTTGCTGCTTCTTTTGCCTCTCTGTCTGCCCACTCATTTCCTTCCTGCAGTTCCGAGCTCACCTTCTGATGTGCCTTAATGTGCATAACTGGTACCTGCTCAGGTAGCTGAACTGCTTCCAGCAGCTGCAATATTTCCTGCACATTTGACTTTTTCCCTTGTGAGTTTAACAGTCTGCTTTCTATCCAGATGGCTCCATACACATGTACAACTCAAATGCATACCTCAAATCTGTATAAATATTTATTTTCTTTCCTTTGTGATTTCTTAGACGTGGGTTAGAGCAATTATCTCAGCTTTTTGTTCAGAGATATCTATTGACAAGGGTCCAGACTCCATTACCTCTTTTCAGGTGCTAACTGCATACCCAGCATGTCACTTTCCACTGACGACATCGCTGCTTCCATCAGTGAACCAGATTCTGTGTCATCCAAAGGGGTGTCCTTCACATCAGGTAGGCTGGAGTCGAAGGCTTCAATAGTCTCCAGGCAGTCGTGGTGTCCCAGTTCCTCCTGATTTCCACTAAGGAAAGAAGCTGGGTTGATAATGTTAGTTACAACTACCTCTACATTGTCTTGTTCCACCATGATGGCTCGGTATTTCAGGAACCTTTGTGGGGAGAGCCAGTGCCCTCCCTTTACTTTCAGGACTGCAGACACTGTGTGAGACACCAGTACAGTCATTTTCTGTCCCAAGGTGGATTTGTGTACACCTTGAATATTCAGCACCACTGCTGCAAGGGCTCTGAGGCATGCTGGCCACTCCTTGGTTGTTGCATCCAGTTGCTTGGATAATTAAGCAGCTGCTCTCTGGTATGGACTCAGGTCCTGGGCCAGTATCCTCAGGGCAATTCACTGTTTCTCAAGGGAAAACAGAAAGGATGGTTTGCTTACCCCTGGGAGTCTGAGTTCTGCAGCTGACATTACAGCATTCTTTAGCTGGTGAAAGGCCCACGTGGCCTCTTTTGTCCACTGCAGGCCTCTGTTCCCATTTGCAATGAGCACATACAGGAGTTTTACAAGCAACCCATAGCTGTGTATCCACAGTCTACACTACCCTGTCATTCCTAAGAATATCCACAGTTCCTTTGCTGTCTGAGGTTTAGGGGTTTGACATATTGCTTCCTTGTGATCTTGACCTAGAGTCTGTTGTCCCACACGAATTTCATAACCCAGATAAATTATCTTTTGCTTCAGTACCTGGGCCTTTTTCTTTGGTGTCCTGTATCCCTGAAGTCCTAGAAAGTTTAGGAGGCTTACTGTCCAGGCTACACATGCCTCTTTCATCTGGGTGGCTCTGAGGATATCATCCATTACTTCAGTAACACTCCTCCTTCTGGGGAAGCCTCCCAGGATTCCAGATCTTTGGCAAGTTGTTCCCCAAACGGAGTAGGAGAGTTTTTAAATCCCAGAGGCAACACCATCCATGTGAGCTGGGATCTGTGCCCACTTTTTGAGTTTTCCCATTCAAATGCAATTTTTTTCTGGCTCTCCTCATGGAGAGGGAGGCAAAAGAAGGTATTTTTCAAGTCTAAAATGGTAAACCAAGTAAGCTCTGGTGTTAGGCACATTAGCCAAGTGTATGGGTTTGCTATCATGGGATAAAGATCACAGTTATTTTGTTAACAGGCCTTAGATTCTGTACTATCCCCTATGACTCATCTGGTTTTTGGACTGGTAAAATGGAAGTGTTGAACTCAGATGGGCACTCTTCTAACAACCCTAATTGCAAGAAGTTTTCAACTATTGGACTAATTCCTTCCCCGTCTTCCTTTTCCAAGGGGTACTGTTTAATTCTAACTGGTTGTTTTCCTCCCTTCAGTTTAATTACTACAGGAGGTGCATTGTTCACCCTCCCTGTTACACTGGAGGTCCACACTCCCATAAACACTTGATTTATTATTTCTTCACTAAATTCTCCCTCCATATGAGCAGCTGTTAATATTAAAATTAATGCCTCTATGTACTGTTCATCATTTACCTCCAGAATAACTTCCACATTTTAAAATTTAATGGTTACTTGTAATTGTTCTAATAAGTCTCTCCCTAAAAGTTGTCTCAGGAAACTGGGCAGATAGAGAAATTTATGAATATCCTATTGCTTTCCAAGACTATACCTTAATGGTTTGTAAAAATATGCCTTTTAAAGTTGGTCAGTCCCTCCTATTACTGTAATATAATCCTTCTCCACAGGTGCCATAGTTTAATTCAGAACTGAATATGTTGCCCCCATGTCAACTAGAAATTCCACTTTTAATCCCTTTCTCTCCAGCTTTAATTTACAACCAGTGGATCTCCTTCAGTGAGATCTCCTGGCCCTCCTCAGTCTTCTTTCATATGTGCAATCACTTTTCCCTTTTCCTGGTCTCCCTTTTCCTGAGGGTCACTCTGTCTTCAATCTAGACAGTAATTTTTCCAGTGATCATATTTCTTACAGATCACACGCTGGTCTCTGCCCAACTGGGACAGACCTTGTCTAGGTGATCCCTGTCTGCATCTTCCTCTCTCCCTCTCACTTATGACAGCTATGAACTTCCTCATTCCTTGTTTATATCCTTCTTCCCAGTTACTAAAGACTCTCCACACCTTGTCCAGCAGTCTCTCTAAGTTCCTCCCATCCTCCCCCTGAAGCTTTGAAATTTACATCTTATGTCATCCATAGATTGACCCAGGAATAAATTGACAAGCTGCTGTATCCCTACATCAAACCCAGGGTCCAGTGATGTGTGGCAGCCCATTACATCCCTTAATTCATCAAGGAATTTGGATGGTGACTCAGAGGGCCCCAGCTTGATTCAATATAAAGCAGACCAATTCATAGTTTTGGGAATGGCCCTTTCCATCCCCTTTGCAAACCACTCCTGATAACTTTCCAACTCTCTCGATTCAGCTGGTCTGTTTGGGTCCCACCGTGGATTTTGGAATGGGAAATAATCTTTCACATCCAATTGCCGGGTTTTGTAATAAACTTCTGCCAGATACACTGCTGTTTTTATAATTAATTATTTTTTGGTCTTGGTCACTGCATCCACTAATAATTGCATATTGTGCCAATCTGGATTTTGTTGTTTTGTTATATATCACAGATATTTACCAGTGTTAACTGGATCGCTGCATAATTTTTAGCAACCTTTTCCCATGCCTCCACATTGATTGTGGAGAAAGGAATTTTAACCAATACCATTTCTCCCTCTGGTCCCACTGCCTTTCATACAGGTGCCTGAAATATCTTTGTTGTCAAGTCGGGTGTGTGGTCAGAGGAGAGTCTGTATCCCCTGAGTCTGCATCCTCATCCTCATCCCTTTCCTGTCTTATGTGGGGAGACTTGAGCAAATTGTCCTCCAGATCTCGCTCCTGAGTCACAATCTGGTAAACCTTATCTGATTTTGTACGTCTGCCCTATACTGCACACTGAACAACACCACTTAAGCTTTCCTCTCTTATTCTCCTTTTCCTAGGGCCAGTACCAGAGGGTCAGTTGGAGCCTTGATCCCACAGTCCCTCTGCCATTCAGGGTCATCTCAAAGGGAGAAAAGCGTATCGGCATATGATACCTCTCCCACTTCTCTCCTAAGAAGTAGCAAGAGCTGTAATAGTGTGTTACAGTCCAAAGTTCCACTAGGTGCCCACTTTGCTCAATTGTCCAATTTATATAAAGGGGCACGAGTCCTTGCAGAATCTAATAAGGTCTCTCTGTTTTCTGAATCCCCTTGCCCAGCAACATCTTTCCAATGTGCAATAATACAGCCTAGTGGACTGCCTTTAGGGATCCCCTACTTTGTTCAGTTCCCATTACCTCCTCCTTCTTGTCCTGTCCCATTTCCACCCAAATCTCTCTTTGCAATCTCTCACAGTTCTTTCCCAATCTTCCTCCCACACACACGCCCAGGTTGCAGGGATTGAATGTGATTTGCCACAAACTTTAGGATCTCAGGTTCAAAATCAGCTTGGTTAGGATGCCTCCATTTACACTGAGGGCATAGAGCTTGTCGTCTCTCAGAGAAGCAATACCAACGTTTTTCACAAGTCCTTTGCTGTAACAGTAACCACGCGGGGTGCCAAACTCTAGAAGCCCCAAAATGCCCCATAACACCCGCAAAAACAAGCTATTCCACTTCTCTCTTGAATGTCCAGATCCTCTTATGTAGCCTGTTCCCAATCCAAAGCTACCAACCTCCCTGTTGAAGTTCTATATATCCTTTCAAATAAAAATGAGCATTTTCTCTTTCTATACAATAGTTCACTGGATTCAGAAATTCCCAAGGATCCTGCCCAAACCACTGAGGGAGGGGGATCCTTTCTATTCATCAATTCAAAATATGCTCAAACCACCACACTGTAACTCTGACAGTCCACAAATATGAGCTCCTTGTATCTTAAATTCCCAAGGGTCAAAGGCACAGCACTGCAGGTAGGAAGTTCCTTTAATTCCTCTTGCCAAGCTCACATTGTCCTTTCACCCTACAGTGGTCTGGTTCCCCTCTGTATTCAAAACTCTCCTGGTTCACGCTGAAGCCACATGGAAAGAGCCTGCCTACACAGCTGGGCTCTTTCAGCTTGGGGTCAATCTTAACTACCACTTCTGAGCAAACTAAAACAAAGCAGCCAACAACACAGTCAGAGTAACAACACAGAACAAGATTACCAGTTTGCTGCAATTATAACTTTTGTCACAAGACGGCAGCATTACTCTAAAATACACAATGACCAGCAGTGGCAGGGGACTGAACACCAAGACTTACAGGGAATACCATCCCCCACAAACAGGCATTCCCCCCACACAACCCGAATCCCAAGCCAAAATCACGGCAGGGAAGGGTATATCTCTATTAAGGGACTGTGATAAATGGAGTTCCTGCTAACTAAATTGTAACTATATCAGCAAAAATTATTTTTTCATAATCAATAGAAAATAATTATTGCAAAGCAAAAAGGACATCATGGAACCAGGCTGTGATATTGCTGATGGGCTGTGAGAGCACTGGACAGTTTGTGTGACGACCATAGAGAGGGCAGTGAGGTCACAGAGGAGACTGTGCCATCATAGAGGGGTGGCTCTGTGATATCAACAGCAGGCTGTGACATTACAGAGCAGCTGTGGGATGTCCCAGAGAAGGCTGTGGCATCAGAGAGTGTGTTCTGCCATCACAGGGTGGCTATGTGACATCAGAGAGGGGCTGTGACATTCCTGGAGCAGGATTGTGACATCACAGAATGGCCGTGTGACATCCCAGGGCAGATTGTGTGACATCACAGCAATGACTGTGACTTCACAGATCAGAGAGGCTGTGTGACATCACACAGGTTATATGACATCACAGGGCAGTGTGACATCACAGGGGGCTGTATGACATCACAGGGACAGTATGATATCACAGGGGCTGTGTGACAGCACATGTGGCTGTGTGACATCACTGGGGGGCTGTGTGCTCACATGGTTGTGTGACATCCCAGGACTGTGTGACATCATAGGTGCTG
>NW_027635582.1:0-44531 GCF_903797595.1 Erithacus rubecula | reverse complement strand
ACTGTCCTTCTTCTGAGAGATCCTTCTGTGAACTGTGCTGAAATTTTATTGGAAACATGGATCTATTTAAAACTGGTTATTAATTTGAGGATGAAAATGGTAAATATTTAATATTTGCAAGTTTTTATAGAGAAAGCCCCAGATCCCAACCAGAAGAAATGGAAGTTTACTAAAAACTTTTGTCATCTACCTGTGAAAATGTCCCCCAAAACCAAAACTTCAGCTGCCAAATAACTTGGATTCTGGGATGGGAAAAAC
Organism: Erithacus rubecula; assembly: GCF_903797595.1. Classification (NCBI taxonomy): domain Eukaryota; kingdom Metazoa; phylum Chordata; class Aves; order Passeriformes; family Muscicapidae; genus Erithacus; species Erithacus rubecula. The sequence continues at coordinate 44,273 of NW_027635582.1, read as the reverse complement.
TCATTGATGGGAAAATGTTTAACCTTCCTTTTTTGTTTTTGTTTGTTTGTTTGTTTGTTTGTTTGTTTGTTTGTTTTTTGGGGTTTGTTTGTTTGTTTGTTGTTGTTGGGTTTTTTGTGTGTTTTTTTGTTTTGTTTTGGGGTGTTTGTTTGTTTGTTTGGGGTTTGTTTGTTTGTTTGTTTTCTGGGGTTTGGTTTTGTTTTTTTTCTTTCAGAAAGACACAGAAGTTCTTGTCCTGGGCAAAAATTGCACCTTCCTAAACCTTTCAAACTATTCCATTGGTGGGGTGAAATAACACAGAAGAGTGAAATACAGTTAAAATTTAAAGGATCTCTAGGTATTGCCGGGATCCTTGAAGAGTTCTTTCCTAAAATATATTGTGATCATGGGATGAGATTTTTATGGTGCCTCAGTCTCTCTCTGGAAATGCATGTTTCCTTTTCCCCTCAGGGTTCAGGTGCTCAAATCCATATTTCCACCCACCATAGTTTATATTTCTGTTGATAAATGAAAATCTATGAATAAAAAAATTTAATTTCAGGTTTTAATATAGACAAAATATTATCTTGTAAGAAAAAAAAATAAAAAAACATATTTTTAAGGTGAAATATCTGAAATTATTGCTGTTGTCCAAAAGGAATGCTGTTTTTCAGGCTGTTCAGAAAGTGAGCTGTAGAACTGACCAAAAACATCTCAAATGTCTGCTCCATGGACCTCAACAAGGGTTTTTTGGCAGAGTGCTGAATGAAGAAAAAAACAACCCAGCAGCTGTGAAAAACAAGAATTTTTATTTCTTTTACATCTAAACAACATTGGCTTGGCTTTCTTCTGGTACTGCAAAGGAGATGAAAACTCTGTGGATAAAATCAGGTCTATGAAGTCTTCAAAAGGAATTTCTCATAGTTTTCCTTCTTTTCTTCTTTTTTTTTTTTTTCCTAAGCAGAAGTTACTGTACAGCTGCAATAAATAAATTTAAGTCCCAAGATCCAACATTACTTTAATGTCCTAATAAATTCATTTTCATCCAGCACAGGAATACGTTCAATTAATTCTTTTAGTGATATTTACATGCCTCAAAATGCAAGTTCATGGGGGTTTTTCAAAGCACTGTGGATGTCTTTGTAAACAGAAATTGAGACAGAAGTTGTACATACCAAAGTTTCTTTGAAATTGTCACACTTATGGGGTTCCTGTAAATCTCAGGCTGTAATATAGAGTAAAAGTGTTTAAGGTCATGTGGTACAAATTTTTTTTTTTTTTAATATTAGTATTCCTTCAAGCCCTGAGGTCTATGTATTTGTCTTTTATTTACAGCTTGCAGATAAGTCCAGAGATAACTTACCTGCTCCTTTGAGTTCTTTCACAGAGGAACAAGTCAGATTTTTAGAGAGCAGCTGAAAAAATTTCTTTCTCTGCATTTCATTACAAAAACAAGAAAACAAAAAAACTAAACCAAAACCAAAAACCAAACCAAAACAAACCAAAACAAAACAAAAACGAAAACCAAACCAAAACAACAACAACCAAAAAAAAAAAAAAACCCACAAAAACCAGAAAAACCCAGACAAAAAATCCAAAACAAAACTCCCACACATAATCAAGCAACTGAACTGTTCCAGTTATCAAAGGCCTGAGGAGGAAACACTTCTTCATAAATTGAATACCAGCAGAGAATATCACAAAGAAAATAGAACAAATTCAAGCAAACCACTGCCTGGAAAGAATGAATGTGGTTTTATTTATACAAATTTCACTTTTATAAGAAATAAGAGGTTTTAAAGCCCATTTAGCTGGTTATAGAAATTTTACACTTCTTTGCTTTCATTGCAAACAATTTTATTCTTGAGTCTTGTTATTCTTTTCAAATTCTCTGATGCAGTTTTAACAGAGGACAAATCCTTGCCCATGTGAGAAAGCCAAAGGTAAAAAATCACTGGATTTTGGGATATGTACTTCACAAATGTGGCCTTAATATCTACATTTAGAACTCTTGCGTTGCTTTTTTAACAACACAATTGACAAAAAACTCTGAAAAATGTACATTCCAGTAGGAGAAAATGTTCTATTTACAAGGATAAATAATGGGCAGTGAAAGTAAATATTTGGAAAAGTGCATTATTTTTCGACTGTTTCTCCAAAAATGTTGCTTGCCAAATCAATGCCCTCTCTGTTAATCTTTCCTTTCATTAAGTTTAAGTAGCCTGGATAAAGTAAATTGGATATTCCAGATCCATTATGCAAGTTAGCTCAATTAAAGCCTAAGATGTTTTATGTACAAACACACTCTGAGTGTGAAATCAGAGAGGCTGAGGGATTTATAATTCTGCATATGAATAACTAAACTCCCAAAATGGCAACATCCTCCAAGATAAATTCTTCCAAGGCTGAATTTTCAGATTTCAATTTGAAATAAAAGAAGACACACAAGAGCCTGTCATTGCAAAGAATATAGAAACACACTTGGACACAAAGGACACCAGAAATCAGCAATATTGCAACCAGAAAAACAGAATTTCAGGATTTGCAGTTACTCTTATTTCAACCTTCTCAACAGCTCTGGATAGTAACAATCAAATGTTCATTTTTCCTTATTGTTCACCTGACATTTTCCATGAACTGCACAGCTGTAAGTGTTTGGGTTTGCAGCTTGGATTGCAGGGAGTATTTGACTTCCACCACTGACAGCAGTTATCTCAAACTCAGGTATGCTCTGCAAATAGTGGGGAATACAAATTCCCTTTTACAAACTTTCTGAGTCAGTTGTTAAAGATTCTCCTCTGGAGAAATTCTCAGAAATAACTCCTTTTTTTTTTTAATAACAGCAAATGGGATGGTGACAGATAAAGATCTTTGGAAGCTATTTTATTTTAAAAACAGAACATTGTGGCCTGTTTCTCAATAGCTGTGTTTTCTCTTACAATGCATTACAATGTCTATACATATAATGAGTTTTTCCTACTGTTAAAGTTGTTAAACAGACTTTAAACTGCTTTTCTAATTTGAATAGACTTTTTGTAGATAATTATGTAATCTTACATGAATCAGATTAGAAAGGAGGAGGGAAATACTGCACTGATACAATCCAAATAATCCCCAACTAATAGCAAGTAAAATAAATGAATTTTAATACCACATTGTGGTATTTGTCATAGCAAACAGTGGAGAACATTAAACATATAAATATAATATAATAACTGAATAGAATATAGAATAAAATAGAATAACTGACACCAAGGTGAGAAAAAGTTAATGACTTTTGACAGCTCATAGTGTAATTAAAGATGCTACAGAATTTTTGAGTCTTTTAAGTGTCTAGCAGAAAGATTCATTTAAGGATAACCATATTAAGGGCAAAAATAGATTTTTTTTCAAATCTATTTTATTTGGGCCTTTTAGGAAAACACCTTGCTCTCAAGACTAGTACAAGGACATATATAATATAGACATTTCAGACTTTTTAATGAGAGTTCCTCTTCTTAAATTTACTGCATAGTGATGAGGAAAAGGAGAAAAAAAATTTATCCAGCCTATGGCCAAGAAACTGCAGCCACAAATCAAAGCTGAACTGGTATGCAGTAAGAAACAGAGTCACCATTAGGTTACAGGGATTAATAAATTCAATCAGACACACCTACATATTTGTGTTGACTTACAGAGGAAAAATAAGACAATATTGCTGCAAAGAGCAAATTTTTTGTTTGTGGTCTTTCAACAAAATTGATCCTCTCTTCAGTTCCTCTTCCTTTCAAAAATTCAAATCCCAGCTCATGGAAAAACTGAGGAATGTAATGCAGAAATTGGGACAGGCAGAAGAGTAGTGAAAAACTGTCACTTCTTTGGCAAAAAAAAGATCATGCATGAGACAATGTAGCAATCAATATTTCCTATTTCTCTGTCAGTAAAAACTATTCTCTCTGAAGAGTTATTGTCACTGAGAAAAAATAAGAGTTCAGATTCCTGTGAGGAGGCACGAGCCAAACACTTATTCCCCTCCAAAGTCCAAATTTGCACAAAGCAGTCTGCAGCAGAACAGAGATGTGAATATCTGTGCTTCTGACAACATTGAAATAATTTATTTACCTCTCCAGCACAAGTTTATAAATATAATCTCTGTAGGGCACAGCCATGAGAGAGGCTGGGATAAGATTTCATACAACAAAAGGAAACCTAAACCCATCCAGCCTCCACAATGCAAATTTCCAATAGCCATGGAAAATATGAGTTTTTCAGATAGCCAACATAGCTTTTCTTTCACAGCCTAATTAATTATACAATAGCAGCAAAGATATTTTCCCCCACATCCATTTCCAGAATATTAATCTCTGAGAGATGAAACTCAGGTTTCCAGAGTGGGCAGTGGGTTTGGGAACAGCAAAATCCTCTCCAGGAGAATTACAAGACAGGACAAAGTGACCTGTCCAGGCTTTTGTAAATAGTCTCAGCTGCCTTAAAAATGAAACAGAATGCTAAGAGCTTAAATTGAAACTGCCATGCTCGTGCAGTGAATTAGTATGGGTGAAAAAGGGTTAAAAACTGGCTAAAGAGCACCATCCATATTGTGGAATTACTTTCTTCCATCTCTATTTCCTCCTTAATAAGCAAATGTGTTTCTCCACAATAATCTTTTCCAAATGCAACCTCAGTTCCTCAGCTTTCCTCCTCAGCATAGAGAGTTTAGAGAGTTTATTTCCCTTTCTCTGAGGATATTCAGGGTATTTTCTAAGAATACTCTGGATAAAAGTTTGACTCCTACAAATCTATCCTACAGGAATCAGGTTTGAAGTCCATGGGAGCCACTCCTTAAAACTGTGTTAAAGAACTGGCAGCAATGCTTCAATAATCTTTGAAAAAAAAAATCACAGGGAAAAGCAAACACAATAAATAATTTTAGGACAACACAAAGCAAACAAACTTTAGGCAATATTAGTAAAAGTGAGGCATCAAGGAAAAACTATTATAAAATACTTTCCTCTTTTGTTCTTTACTTCCCCCCTTGTCCATTTTTTTTCCCTCTCCACTTTTCCTGGGAAAGATTCCACTCTATGTAATTTTTACATGAAAGAGTAAATTAAATTCTGGCTGAATTCAAGTGTAAAATGCAAGTGGAACCATTTCAAATTTGTCTGTTTTACTACCTCACTGCTCACTACAGTTGGGTACAAAAGCAAGATTTGTTGAAAGAATATAGACTAATATGAAGAATGTACAAAATAACAAAATATCAACCTATAGAGAGATATGTAAATGTCTCAGTGATCTTCTGCTACTCTCTCACATGGGATAATCAACTTTCATCCTTTAGATCTTCCTCATTACTTCAGAAGCACATGACAATTTAGAAGAAAATGTAGAACACAGTAGCTATGCAACTGTACTAAAAATCAGAGGTTCAGAAACTGATGCAGATTTAAAACTGTCTCACAGCAGTTGAAATGGCTTAAAAATTCATGGAATTTTTACTTGTTTTTTCTTAAATTTTCTAAATTTCTGATACATAATGCCATTGAGGTTACTTCTGAGCAAAGCCCTTCTGTCTTCCAAGACAGAAGTTGAATAATTAATTCAGCTCAGCCTGTAAAGTCCAGGTTAAGTGAGAAAAAATGATGAAGTGACAGGAAAAAAACTCCAGACTTTTCTATCGTGTCATTTTGATAAATAATCCATAAAATAAGCATGAGACCTTGTAAGGGTTGTGTGATACAAGAAGCACTGATTTTTATTTTTTTTTCTCTCTATAAATAACTTTGCAAAATCATAGTTTAAAAAAAAAAAAGGAAATGTCAATTTGGGAAAAACAAATAATTGTTCTATATGTCAGAGCCTTTATTGCTACAATCTTAGTGGCTCAAAAATTAACTGAGGAGAAAAAAACTACACACTGAAATTATGTGTCTGAAGAGATTAGGTCGTTATTATAATTTTATGACATTTTATTGCAAGACATTTATTCTGGATGATTTAGGACGAATCATTAAAAATTCTGCTCTCCTAATTTCCAGATTACACAGCAGGTGGTGGGGATGGGAAGGAACAAGGAGAACAATATTATGCATGAAATGTACTGTGAAGTTTTGCGTGCTTGTGAAATGAATTGGTGACATTTCCTGCAAGAGTGTGGTGGAAAATATAGATTATACTTTAGAAATGTTGCTTCAGCATTTGGACAAAAATTCAATATGGGTGTAGACCTCTGGTTTTATTTTTCTACCTTTTGCAGTTTTACTTGTTTTCAAGACATGTTTAGAAGTATCTAAAAAAAACAATAAGAGGCCAAAACTAGGGGAGCAGAGAGCTGTGTTTGACAAACAGCCCAGCTCTGAAAAAGACACTGCTGATGATCAGTTCCAGCCACTGGCTCCCTGACATTTCTAACATGATTCCTTCTAGAGATCTCAAGCAGAAATCAGCCTAGCCCTGCCTCAAAAATGAAGCAGCAGAAGGAAAAGAACTTGACTGCATCCAACAGCACGTGTCAATTTATATGTACATGAGAGGAGAGATTTTGCTTTTTTGGTAAATAACAGCATTAAAACTCATTATCCCCACAAGTGCATTAAAAAGAATTTAAAGAATGATGTACATCTTTGGTGGGCTCCCAGGAACCACTGGACAGTGCAATTATCATGAGCACAAGATGCCCAGAAACAGCATTTATCTGCTCACTTTTTGCACAGACTTTCAGGTTTTTGCCTCCCAGGCAGCATCCCTTGCTCAGATTGCATCATGCCTTTGTAATTCCCCCAGATGCCACATGTTCCATTCCTATAATTAATAAGTGGCAATTGTTAGACAAACACACGTTCTGGATGGAATAATTGTTTCATTTGGAAGTGTGCTGAAGCAATTAGGACTCCCTTTCCCTGGGCAGTGTGATTGTAATAGCATAGTTTGCTCTGGTAAATTAATAGCTAATTATCTTTGTCCCAAAACTTTGTGGGACAGTGCTCTGGATCCATCAAAAAGCCCCTCTGGTGTTCCTGATTTACTTCTCCTGGGTACAATCTAGGCTTACTTTAAGGTTTTTTTTCTATTTTATTAATAGGTTCTTCCCATTGTCTTTAGCTAGGAAGGAAATACAGAAGACCCAGCTAACAAGGCACAAGGTTAAAACCACACAAAAATCTGTGATAAAGAAAAAATTCTTTCCATAAAAGTCTCTCCTTGTGAATACTAATTGGCAATTAAAAGGGAAAAGGATACTTTGCTTCAAATAACAGGCTGAGCTGACATTGCTGTGTTAATTTATCCAATTGAAAATGGTCAAATATTCATTAATGGGGTTAACAGGAAGGGGTTGTATTTCACAGTCAGTTAGGAACCTACTGTCTGGGTTCAGATTTTGTACAGAAATGTCTGCCACCTAAACCTGAATTTATTTACGAGCCTCCTTTCCCTGGCTAAACTGAGGGGGGTAAAAAAAAATCACTTGTCTGTTAGTAACATAATTGCACTACTTTCCACAAAGGCAATACTAATAAAATAGTAAAACACAACGGCACTGCTGCACAATGACTTTCCGTCTAATTTCTTGTATATTGAAAATATTTAGTTTAGAGAAGTTTCTTATTTCTTACTGCTGCCAGAGGAAGTTCTATGAACAGTGAAATTCTTTCATGCTTTATTTTCTCCTACGGCTTTTTTTATTTTGGACAACTTATTTTATATTTCTAAAAAATGAAATCAAAACCCACACATATGAGTAAGGTTATCTCCCATTATCCACTTCTGCTAAATAAATACAGTATGGGATTCTTCCCAGTAGAAATTCTCAGATGCTGGATTTTGAAAGTGTCTAAAACAAAATTAATTGGCACCTAGGAAGAAATTTGCAACTGCACAGGGGCTTCTAACTCTTCCTCTATTTTCAGTCATCTGGTTAATGACAGTTGCTCAATCATTTCTTGCTTCTGAAAATGTGGACTGTGCAGTCCAGAGGAGATTCAGCAATCCAAGGCTGGGAGCTGCTTCTGGCAATTCCTGCCCCATCTGTAACCAATTTCACAAGCAAACAACAATTCCCTCTCCACAGGGGATGCAAAGCAGTGTGTGTGTGTTTATATGTTCCTATTATGGATCCTATTACAATTCCAATATCTGAAGCTCACTGTTCTCCTACCTTCCCTCTAAGTGATTTAGGAAGTGTGAAGAGACAATAGCAACCAATTTACATAACAGCAACCAACAAACTCAATTCCAACAGCTGACTGAAACAGTCATGAAAATCCCATTAAATGCAAAAAAAAATGATAATTATATAAAGCTTAGAAATCCATGCTAATAGTGAATCAGTGGGGATTTACATTAATTTGGTTAAATCTCCAAACTACTTCACAGTTATTTTTGTTGTTGTTGTTTCCCTTTTTAGCTGGATTTCCTACTCCAAATCCAAGAACATCCAAAACATTTTAGGAAGTTTCTTCCTAATCCCTGTGGGTTTTTTTCTGGAATTACACCTGTCCTGGATTTCTGGAGCATTGGATGCTCCTCTTCAGCTGCTGCCCATCCCAGCCTGGCCAAGGATGCCTGGACCACATGGGAATGTTCCCTCCTCAACTCTGCACCTCTGGTGCACCTCAGCTCTGGAGCAGTTCCACAAAAATCTGATTTTCTCCCTGAATTTACTGCAGTAATTTCCAAAGTAACTGCCCAACAATGTGCAAACCATTTTGTCCAAGACAGAAATGTGGAATGAGACCCTTGCTCATGCCAGTCTGAGAAGCAGCTGGGCAAACACCTAAAAGCAAATATCACAAATCCCTTGGGAATTCAGATGAGAAATATGACACCTACAAAGAAACATCTTTTTTCTAGGATCCAGATTATTTTAAGCCACTTCAGAGAAATACCAAGACAGATGTTCAAGATGTTATCATCTTTCCTAAACAGGCTTAAGATGTTTAAATGTCTGCATATGTGCACAAAATCACATAAAGATTTCTGTGTTTTATTCAGATGTTTAACTCAAAACTGATTCTTCAGTAATTGCTTCACTAAAGTGAATTAAGTGAGTGAAGTCTGGATGCCACTAAAATACAATGGAAAGCATTTTGAATGCCAGCTCTATAAAATATGTTTAGTAAATAATCAAATATACATTTCATTCATACTTAGTCCTTTCCTGTGTATTGGTATAATTAATAGTTAATTATATATACTAAGTCTTTCCCTGTACATTGATGTAGTCAAACCTCCATGGGATTGATGACAAAATACTTTCATTTGCCAATAGTTCAAATACATTTATTTATATGCTTCTATGCATATTTTTTATTTATAAATCTAATAAACTACATGCCAGTTATCAATCAAAGTATCCTGTTTATATCAAACTCCTTTCCTATTTTCACTGCCTTTGCTTTTATTGACGTAAAGATATTTAAATATTTCTACTGGATCTCTCCTCCCCAGGCCCAAAACTTCCTGGAGGATCTGCAGCAGAGAAAAATGTGCAGCCTTTTATATTTATATTAATTAATTTTTATTTTTATTTTTATTTTCATTTTCATTTTTCTACTTAGATTTAGATTTATTTTTAGATTTTTTAGTTATACTATTTATTTTTATTTTTGTTTATTTAAGTGTGTATATCTATAATATATATGTATATCAAGGACAATCTCTAGCACTTCAACAGAAAAGTGGAGGCAATGCATCATTATTTACACATAGTAAAATTTAAAATGTTCTTTATAATGGGATTTAAAGTGCAATTCAAAATTAAATTCTGTGCAAAAGTGAGGACTTTATCTGTTTGAAGCAAATTAATCATTCAAGTCACACAACAAAAGTCATTTTGACATGAGAAAACAATCTCTACCTCAAGCCACTATAAAATCTCAAGCCCATCAAGAAAACAAAGCAAAAACCCTTTGCAATTTTCCTAATTCAAAATTAATTTGAAGGATTTTTTTTCATGATAATGGTGGATTATCTAATTGTGTGATTAAATTCAGAAAAGTAAATGTCCTATCAAACATATCTGAGATACTAAACCATGGAGCATCCTTTAGATTAGGGAAGAGCCACAGGTATCCAGGCAATCCAAGGGTGTGACTTCCACCTGCACACACAAAATAAATTCCCTTGGTCACTTTTGATTGTGATGGAACAGCCCAGAATGAGCAGGAGGATTTTGGTCAGAGAAATGAGATTTTCAGGAGCTGGAGCCAAACGTGCAGGAAGTGTTTTCCCCCAGTGAGGGGAAAGTTTTGGAACCCATAACCCTGGAAGCTTCCAAATTTGAGTGATGGAGTTAAAATCACAGGTGTGTAGTTAAATAGAAGTGTGTGATTTCACACAGTGAAGGGTTTGGAATTTGGGGTTTTTATAATATAATAATAGGTATGGGACAAGATGAAGGTTTTTGGATGTTGTATTTTTCTGTCTTCTTCCTCTCCATAATTTCAGCAATTTTTGGTTGGACAGTCAGGGCTGACCTGAGGTTCACAGGAGTTTGGTTATAGGGTTAAAAGTATCAATAATATAGGTGTTAATTCTCTTTTGGACTGTTTAGTTAAAAAAAAAAAAAAAAAACAGCTAAATTCAGCTCCATTTTGCTCACTTTTAGCTGGTAGCCAGAAGTGTTACAGAACTCTCTGCACAGATAAGATTTCCTAAACAATCAAGCCCAAACAAGAGAAATTAATCTCCTTTGTGTTTTTAACCCTGACTCTGAGTGAAGGCAGAAGAAAACAAAGCCACTAATTAGGCAGTGCAGTTAACCCTTTAGGGGAAAGTGGCACCCAAGTAAATTATGTTCCTGAGTGAGGAAACATCCCCAGAGAGCTGCTGGGGGATCATCCCAAGGATCATCCCAAGGATCATCCCAAGGGGCTGCAACACCAGGCTGGGTCCAGGGAAATCATGCAGCAAAGAAAGGGAAATTCTGCATTTTTAAAGTCGATTTTTCCATTGCAGCCACTCAATCTCTGAATCAGAATTCAAGCAGACAAGCAGAGTTTCACACACACTCATCACTGAATCATTTAAATTAAACCCCTCAAAAGGCATTTGGGATTAGCTGAGTTTCGTGTTTCATTCCAAACTATGACAATCAGTCAAAATAAAATGTTGTGTGTAATGTTTATTTCAGGAAAGCACAAATTTATAGTAGCAAGGAAATTCTTAGCAGGGGAAATTTACTGTGTATTCGTGTCATGTGAACTTCAGTTTCTAACTCCTTTTTTTATTCCTCACCAGTCAAAAATATGTTTTCATACACAACAAATTTACATCCATATACCATGGGGGAATTTCATTGTACATTACAAAAATTGTATTGCTGTATCACATATTTTTAATATTTTCTTTCAAGAGTTCATTATTGTCATGCCCTGAAACTTACCTTGAAATGCAATTTAGTATGGGCTCCTATCATTTATTTGCTAGAACAATTTGATGCCCATCACACATTCTTTTGTGACACTTGTATGAAGAAATCTTATTATGAAAATTTAATATTATATTATTGCATGTAATTAATATTTTTTAATATATTTATCTATTATATATTTAAATACATAACAAATGTTGTATATATAAAATACATAACAAAGGTTGTAACTTTGTGTTAATGGTGCCAGAATGAAAATTATTAATATTTACTTAAATATATATAAATATATATTTATTACTAAAAATAATGCATTAATTTTTAAAATAATTTAAATATTGGTCAGTTTGAAAGATCTGCTTGCTTGAGTTGTTATTAGTTTTAACATATATTTTTGAGCTACATGTTCTGTTTATGTTGGAAACAGAACACCTTGGAACCTTTTCCCACTTTAGAAAGAGAAAGACTTTAATTGCTGCCTGGCTTTGTCCTTCTGTGTCATTTTTTTCCCCTTTTGATGGGAACTGAAATGGACTCCCTAAATATTTATGACCCTGTGATCAGGCCTCCTGCTAGCACTGCATTTACCCTTTAGCACTTAATCAGGATGGATATATTTAAAACACCAAGCCTCAGTCTTGGCTTTCCTGTAGTCAAAAAAAACATTTTTTTAACAGATTTAAACAAGTCCATGCCTCCATCCTCTGGGGAAGGTTCTTTGAAAAATTTATTTTATTTTATTTTATTTTATTTTATTTTATTTTATTTTATTTTATTTTATTTTATTTTATTTTATTTTGGATCCAAGAGGATTACAAAGGACAGGGTAAACAACTCCAAAATTCTCCAGAGCAAGGCCAGAGTGGCTTTTGTGTAGATTTCCAGATATTCCTTTTTGTCTCTTTGCAACTTTTTCAGTTTCAGTTTATTTTATACCATTTTTCTCAACCTGAAAAAGCATTATACTTAACTGATTGAAAATAACTACTTCTGTATTATTCTTCTACACCCAAAATTTTCTTGGGTTTTGGTACTGACTCTCCCTCACCTCTTTAATTGTTTTATTGCAATCCCAGCTCCACAGAATCATGGGCTTTTACATAAATTATGGAAAAATTAGCAATTGAGATTTTTTTTTTTAATAAATTCACTGCAAAGTATAACTCCTGTGCTTATTGACAAATGTCTTCTGATTTTGTTAGCATTATGAATTTTAGCCATTAAAAATAGTACACACTGAAGGAGAGAAGGAAAAAATGCTGGAGTGCTCTTTATATGAACTTTTGATTTTCAATTTGGTTTAATTTTACTTCAGATTTTTGCTTTAGAGGGTTATGAGTTTATTTAGATAAACTCATTTGACTCTTTCTGTTCTATCAATGTGATTTGATAGATACAAAGCAACATCTGAAATTTTAAAAAAATTAACAGATATATCAGTCACAAAGACAAATTCACAGTGTATTTCAAATTACTTCTCTATAAATTGGGTGAGCATTTGTTTATTTTTCCCCTATATAGAATTGTTGGTCAGCTTCATGTTATCTGATTTGGTTTTTCACTGATTCTAAGCTGATATAAGTTAAATTTTAATTTATCTGTTTGTAAAACCAGACATGCCAGGTTGCACAGCTCATTGGCACCATGTGATTCTGCATGTTCAAAACTATAAAACTGCTATAACACCTCCAGATACAAAAATAAAAATGGATATAAATGGATATAATGTATTTAATCCAAGTGAATAGCAATCACATTTTTCATGCACAAAGGCTGCATTCAGGAATATTTCACCTATTCTGACCCAAAGATGGAAAGATTAAGGCAAAGATATTTATGAATATCTTTGTTATTAGTGCCCTGTGCCAGAGTAAAGTGAGGAAATTAAACCTGTGCCAATTTCAGCCTGCCCAGCACACACCATGAACAGTATAGAACATTTCCCATACAGCAAATCAGTAAAAAAAACTCAGACAGGGGCACAGAGGAGGAGTTTCTGAGTTCATAAATTCCAAATTCTGAGTTCACAAGTTCCAAAGTTTGTGTTATGTGAGGCATTGCCCCCAGCCTCTGCCCTTAGTGTAGATATCTGCCTGGCAGTAACTGGAGGCTGACCACTAATTAATCCAGCAAAATGAAAGTTTAAAGACCTCTGCAGACATTCACACTGTGTGTTTGGCAAAAAAGAGCAAACAAAAGTTTGCCCAAACAAGAAAGATTAGGTTGCCTGCCATGAAATTATCATCCTTTCTGAGGAGAGGGCCAGGAGGAATTTATTTTTATATTTGTGTTAAATTCTTCAAGGGTGGAAGCATCTTGAAGCCTCATTAAAGTTGGGCTCTTAAAGCAAACATCATCATCAGATTTATTGTGAAATAAAATTTTACTATTATTTGCACCAGTACAACTTTTATTTACAATATTAATAGCATTTTATATTGAGAACTTTCTCTGGAACTGTTATTAGCATCTTCTGCCTGGAGCTTTTTCACAAATATCTTGGTATAGTACTTTCTTTTAAATTCTGACTAGACAGCTATTAACTGAATGAAAGGGAAAGAGTTGCATATGATATTATTTTTCTGCATGTAATATTTTCATCACAAGTCAGTCAGTTAATTCAGGGGATTCAGCAAGAAACCTCTGCATGGTTCCTGCTCCTGGCCTCTAATTTTGGCCACTGTGCTTCCAAAATTCCCCACCTGGGCCCTCCCAGGTTCCTCAGGATAGATTTTCACACAAAGTTTTTAATTGATTGTTTGAAGACAGGAAGGTTGTAGTGTATCCTCCTTGGAGATGTTAAAAAAATCTGTCTGGAAAGGGTAAAAAAAAAAAAAAACAAAATTGCATCTGGGTGTCCCTGCACAGAGCTTGGGGCTGTGACCTCCAGAAGTCCCTTTCACCCTCAGCTGTTCTGAGATTCTGTGACATTCCTGGTGGCACCAGGGAGGGCTTGGACCAAGGTCATGCTGTGACATTTTTTATGTCCCTAAAGAAAACCTTGATGTTTTCCTCAAAGGTTTTTAAATACAGAGTCTTGAAAGAAGAGTTTCTGTACAGAGGCAGGTTCCTTATTGCAGTTTCATTTCAATAATTTTATCTCTGCCTATGTATTCTCCATGACTGAATTACAAATGAGGATATTAAAGTATATTCATAATTATCAGTGTAACCAGAGCCTGAATAAGCCATATTATATATGCTGAATTTATGGAGGGGGGAAAGCAAAAAAAGTATCCTTCCTCCCTCATATTCTTTTTAAGGCCTAATCAAAATTCACCTCATTGAATTCAAATTGCTGAAAGAAATTAGTAAAACCCTTTCTGAAAATAACCTGGAAAAAAGGAATCTTATATCTGACTACTAATATATGTTCTGAATGAACACACCATCACATTAGATCTTACCATTCCCTATTTTATCCCTAAATTGATGGCTTTCTCCATATTAACCCACTAGTAGCCCAGAAACAGAAAACGTCTTTGAAGAATTAACAAAATTATGAACTATATAAGAAGTAACCACCAACTTTTACATAAATTACTTTTTATGACGTTATTTAGTCTCCTATTATGGTGAATTTCCCTCCTGTTTTCCTATCTTCCTTTACTTTGCATGAGCTTCTCCCAATAACTTTAGACTACTCAGTTCTGAGGGCCAGAATAATCACAGGAGCTGAAATAAAATAAAAACAAAGGGCAACTCTATAGCAGGAGACACAAGGAATTGTGAATCAAAGTGTGCTTTCAAGAAAAAAGCAAAAACCAGCAGCAAAGCAGAGACAGTCACTACAATGAGGCAGCACACTGAATAAAGCTAAACTTTTTTTTTTTTTTTTTTTTGCTTTCTTGGTCCAGCTATAGCTTATGGAAATGGTGGTGTCAGCAGAAGGTTGAAGATTGAACATTTCAATCAGAAAACTTCCTTCATGACTAGGGAGGTCAGCTCTACAGGAACTTGGAAATGTGAATCAAAGTACACAGAATTTTGCCAGCTTCAGCTAGCCAGCAGAATCAATCAAGGGAAAATTACAGAAAATATTAACACCTTAATTAAAAATATTGTAAGTCAGCTTTAAGTGGAGAAAGCATTTCTTGGATTGCTTCAGGTGATGGAGGATTTTCAGAGTCCTGTATGGGTCTTTAGTATTCTCTGTGGCTCTGTGAAAAGTTTCTTCATCTCACCTTAATGTCAGACATCTATAACACAGACATTTAGATCTGAACCAGTTATCTGGATGTCTCTTACAATTGCCTGAGAAAAACAAGCACAATTTATTTAGCCTGTTTTGAGACATCTATTTAAGGATAAAATTATTTGTGTTCTTCAAGTGCTCCCCATTGGCTGTAGCAGATACATGTGTTATCAGACACATGCTAATATCATTTTCAAGGCATGGGCTGATAAATCCCTTGCCACTCCTATTTTCCCTCAGCCTTTTTCCACAGTTATCCATCTAAGCTCTAAAATTTCTGTGGCAACTTTTAACTTAATGTGTGTCTTGAATCAATCAACAAACTACCAAAACACCTTTGAGCAAGCAAGGCTTTCTCGCACTTTTGAAAGATCATCATTGTTAATGTACTTGGAAATGGTTTCCTGACCTCAGAGTTAGAATAATTTTATAAGTTCTATGCAATAAACAAGCTTTGCATGTCTTGGGTTGCAATGCAGGATGTAACCAAAATTATGGATTCTGTCCTCATCTGTTAAACCAGCTGGGCAATCATCTTTATCTTCCCACAGCCCATCCTCCCTCCAGCAGATATCTCCTGTTCATGGCCACTGAGTCCCAGGGCATGGCTGAGAAAATTCCATCATCCCACTGGGAGATGCTCCAGCCAGGGCAGCAGCCAAGCCTTTCCTACCCAGAGAAAAACTGACATTTGGGACACCAAGGCACCTTCTTTCCACTGGATTCCAGAGGAAATCCAGACCCTTGCACATCATCCCTGGAGCTTCAGAGGAAACTGCACCTTCTCCAGGAGCACTGCTCCAGCTGAGCCACATCTGCCCCTGCAGGAGGATGCAGCACCATGGAATGGGACTGTGCCACCACCCTGACTGACTGAGGGTGTCAGCTTGGATTCTGGCTCTGGCAGGGCTGGGATTGTTCTGTGTAATGCTGCATTGCTATTGGAATTGTCCTAGTGCAGAACTGTTATTCTTATTCCCATATCTTTGCCTGAGAGCCCCTTAATGTCAAAATGGTAATAATTTGGAGGGAGGGGGTTTATATTCTCCATTTCAAAGAGAAGCTCCTGCCTTTATTGGCAGACACCTCCAAACCAGGGCAGGATATTTTCATGGGGGATGCACTTGGTGTCTGCTGCTTTTTGCACACATCAAAGATTTCCCAGCCATCACTGGCACTATCCAGCATTAAACATTCCTACAGCTCTTGCAACAGGGTTCTGTCTCCTCAGACTCCACTTTTCTAAAAACGTAGCAATCAGACTTTGTTGTTTTCACATGGCACAATCTCATTTTTGTCTTAGGAAAATATAACCAGGAAAACCCTTGCCTAAATTTTGCTCAATTAAATTTCCTAAAAGCAGCAGATTCATGCTCAGAGATCTGGCCCTGTCTAGAGAAAAAGCATTCAGAAATTGAGGGGAACGTTGCTATGAAAGCAATTTGGAAAACCTGAAAATCAAAGAAACTCTTTCAATTTGCAGTTTTAATTCCAGTGTTTGCTTTTCTTACTTACCTTTTTCTGCCTCAGGGTCTGAGTCAATAAAAACTCTTTTTGGCTTCAGAGAAAGTGCCTTTCACAACAAAAAAAAATTAAATAAATAAAAGGACTTGTGAGGCTTGCTCAGGCTGCAGTGACATGAAAGCAAGACACTGTTTTTATTAGATCCAGGTAAAATCAGAAAAGTGAAATTATTTCCACTTGCCTCAAGGGAGTGTTGACAATAATGACATTTTGTAGTTCTGCAAGAACGTTTGGTTTGCACACTGTGGCAATGTAAATCACTTTAAGAGTTAGATTTTGGCCTTAAAACATTTTTCATCATCTTCTCAGTAACATTATTGTGTCAGGATCTTTGCTACAGCAGGAGAAATGGGACCAAAATGTGAAAATATCCTGTTATTTGCATTGTTCAACCCTCTGGACCATTTTGCCTTGCAAGTGGCCCGTGCTCAGAGCTCAGACATATTTATAGTCTCCATGTTTTGCAGAATTTTGTGCTGGAATTGTACAATACCAAAGGCAGAATGTGTGCTGCCTTCTGTGGGGCTTTTTCCACTTCCCTCCCTTGCCTGTTAATGGAAAAACTTAACATTTATCTCCTTAAAATGACTTTATATTGGAAATAAATAGAGCCTAAATTCTACCCTCTGATGAGCATGAAGTTTTTGCTGATAGAAATAATAAATTTGACTCACATCCTCTTTGTACCTTTGCAGAGAGTGCTCAGGAAAAGCAGATGCTATCTGCTTTTCAGAAGTGGCTCTGCCAGGCACAGTGACATTTACTTGTCAAGATGAAAATAATGAAAAATTAATCCTGTTGCCATTAGTGGGAAGAGGATAAAATCTCTTGAACAGATGCATCCTATAAGAAAAATAAACAAAAAAAAAAAATACCCAAACCAAACCTTTAAAAAATTGAACTTTTGTTTTGGCAGAGGCAACTCAGGTACCTAAAAAATCTGGCAGTGTCAGCCCAGGTTAGGACATGGTGTATTTTCCTCCCTGTTGTTTTTTTCTCCCTTATTATGAGTGCTCTGTGAAAAGAGATCTTCATCTGGCTTTTTTACATGTTAAAGAACAGATAAACATGAACAACAATTAGGTGGGAATGAGGAGTATCTGCAGAAATTAGGGATAAAGAGATTAAAGATTGTTTGAATATGAAAAAAACAAAACTTCTTATGTATTTTAGAAAGGAATTTTTTTTAAAAAGTATGTTTAAAAAAATTAAAAATAGATGCATTATAATCATATTTGGAAGATAAAAGAATTACAATTAACAAAAAACTCTAGAATTTCCATCCAATGTTGCCAAGTTCTCTTTAGGTAAAATGGTGAGTGAAAGTGTTCAGTCAAAATAGAAAAATTCAGGCTGACTTGTAATGATGACTGCAACAATACATTCTGCTACTGATGAGCAATTTGAGAAACATAGAGGTTAAATGTAGTGTTGTACAATTCCTAAACAGAAAAAAAAAAAAAAATAACCAAAAAAGTGCAAATATACCTGAATTTCTGTCTAGATTTCCTTCCTGCAAGAGTTCTAGATCTGCCTACAAGGATGTCAAAGCTCATTTATTTCATTTACAGTTGTCATTGTGTAAAGTGTCAGAGAGCAGAAATATGACATTTTTAACT
Source organism: Erithacus rubecula (assembly GCF_903797595.1). Taxonomy (NCBI): domain Eukaryota; kingdom Metazoa; phylum Chordata; class Aves; order Passeriformes; family Muscicapidae; genus Erithacus; species Erithacus rubecula. The sequence continues at coordinate 25,603 of NW_027635582.1, read as the reverse complement.
GCTTTATGTAAGAGAAGTAAAAAATATTGAAAGAATGCCTTGGTTTTTTTATTCTGTTTTGATTTAGTTATTTTTCCTGTGAAAACTTGCCTTAAGAGTCCCTTAGAAAGTATAGAATTTTTACAAGCATAAATTAATGTCAGAAAATTAGTTTTCATTTTTATTATGACAAGAAAACTCTTCACCAGAAAACAGAGGAAGATGAGCTAAAACCATCAAAGAGTTTTTGATCTCCTTCTTAGATATTTTTTGAGGAGTTTTATTGAAACTTAACAGCTGGAGCCACTTAGAGAGAATTGACACTTGTGCAATTATGTATATTTTTGTAAGAAATCTTGAAGCAGGCTATTCTGTTGCCAATTGTAAATTTAATATAAATATACACGTTGCAGCAGGGTGACCCCAGATAAGAGGGAGAAGGGGAATATGAAAAAGTTAAAGACCTTTTTGCCTTCCAAAGCAGTCCTGCCATGACTATTAATGACAGCAGAAAATTATCATTGTAATCACTATTAAAGCTATGTTAAAAATCACATTAGCCTCAGTAAGACCAAGGAACTTAATTTGCTGCTTTTTGAAAAGGAATACTTGAGGTGGGAGCAGAAGAAAACTGAAGTGCAGTGAGGAAAATGTTCAATAATGCCACATAAGAGCAAAAGGTACCTAAACATAAATTTACAGGTATGCTTAGTGTGGAGAATACACCACACTTCCCTTAGTTTATTTTAATAAAGTATCATACAGATGAAGCACACAGGGAATAATATCAATATTTATCTAAGAACTTTCCCACCCACCTGTGTCCCTCACAAAACACCCCATTGCAGGGCTGGCAAGTAAATTTCAGAGTAAATGCCTGCACACAATAGCCTGCAAATGGTGATAACAAAATATTCAATCTGCTCTGAAGGCAGGGGGTTAGCACAATGGCATCTGCTCTTATATCTATTCTCACTGTCAGCACACAAAATGCAAAGGAACCAGGAGACTGGGAAAAAAAAAAATCTGGTGTGTTTAGTACAAACAAGGAAACAATATCTCCTAATTTATTATCATGCTGGGATCTGTTCCCTTTGTGTTTATAAATGAATTTAGTTTATAAGTGAGAACAGATTGCCTGGCTGCTTTGAGATAGAAGTAAACAGACACTGAACTGTTTTGAGTAATAGGAAGAAATTCCTGAGGAATTGCTTGTCTTAGATCAATGACTCAACATATTTATTTGCAATGCCCACATCAGTGAGCAGGAGAAGGGCTGCAGATGCCATTAATCTGGATTTCTGTCCCCCACTACATCCTTTGCTCCAAACTGGAGAGATATGGGTTTGATGGGGGCACATTTATATGGATAAGAAAGTGTTTGGATGGTCCCATCCAGAGGGTCCTGATAGATACTTTTTATAAAAAATAAATAGGAAGATAAATAAAGATTTTTCTTCAGTAATAACAGGAGGGCACTGTAATAACAGAAGGAGCATTTCACTTAAAAAACTGGCATGATGTTCAAAGAAAATTTACCTGAACTGTTAGTTGTAGACCATGCTTGGAGGCTATATATTTTTTGTTAACTCTTTCTTGTGAAGTATTATGGCATAACAGCCAGGCATGAGGAAAAGCAAAAAAACAACCAAAAAAACCCAAAAAAACAAAAAACAAAAACAAACAAAAAAAGTCACCACCAACAAAAAAAAAGAAAAAAAAAAAGAAAAAAAAAGAAAAAAACTAACCAAAAAAATAAAAATAATAAAAGTAAAATAATTAATGCAAAAAAATAAAAGTTAAATAGGAAAAAAATAGAAAAAACAAAGATTAAATATATATTTTACTGTATTTTCCAAGGTAACTAATCTTTTTTCTAGCCAGTACATAATTTTCATACATGTTCATGCAGTTGGTAGGTACTACAAGATTGGTTTTCTTTTAATAAACACCCCTATTTCTTCAACAAGGAGACAGGAACCTGAAGAGGAATGACACAATTATAACACTTTCACATAAGCCATTATTAAGAGTTATATAAATTTTGTTATGAAGTGATGCTACTGTGCAAAATATAAGTAACACAAGAAATCTTATTCTCATCCAAGACAGCTTCCACAGGAGAAACAAAACAAAACAAAACAAAACAAAAAAAACCAGCACTTAAAATCCAAGAGAATTTGATGGATCAGGAATGGGCAGGGAATTCTTTTCTCTGTACTTTTTCCTCTCTAGGTATTTTTACCTGTAAGTTAAAATATAAAAATAAATCTCAGCCTGAGCAGAATGAACCTCACATTTCTCCCCAGTCAATCTTACACCTCCAGAGTGAATGCTAAATATTTTAAGCAGAAATTAATGAATTTTGCCACACTTCCAAGCCCTTCTTTCCCTTGCATCAGCAGAGCAGTTCAGTGCTCTGTACTTTCTGCTTCACTGACCCTCTGTGCTCTGTGATTCAGGCCCTGCTTGAATTTTAAATTTTTGATGAGGAGGAGTTGGTGTCTGGATCTCACCAGCTCTGACTTTGGGGTTAAGGCAGTAAGTCATAAAGAAGCTGAAATATCTGTATTACACTCAAAAATTAGTCACCCTTGCATTGCTGAAACATGTTTGAATGATTCAGAGGCGTTAAGGATTCCAGGAACCTGAGTGGAAAGAAAATTATTTGCATTTTTGTGAAGCCCTTGATGGTATTACTGGACTTCACTAAAGTATGAACCAGGCATTTTTAAAACCTGAGCACTGTTTTAGCTACAGGAATTCAGATGTGGTAGAGAACTATTAATGGAGAGTGAAAAGCTAATGCTGCTGCACATCAGATGAGAAGATTTTGCCATTTGGCAACCTGAATAGAAATGTCAATGAAGCACCATGGGAGGAGAGGTTTGTTTAAGAGAAAAAGAAGCAGCAAGGAAACAACTGGACAAGAGGAAAGGAGGTGGCAGAGCATTGTCAAAAAAAAAATCAGAAAAACAAGGTGGATTTATGGATAGTGTTGGAAAAATCACTGTGCTCTTCCTACCATATGGATTGGAATTGTTCCCTCTGCCAAGGGCTGGGTCCAGAAGTGGATTTTTGCTGCTTCTTCATGGAGTAATGGTGCAAGAGGAAAAAAAGCCAAACAAAACCAAAACCAAGCAAACAAATACACACACAAAAATTAAAAAAAAAAAAAAATTAAAAAAAATTAAAATAAAAAAAGCTACATGAAGTGAAAATTACTCAGTTTTTGTCCTGATGCCATCACCATGGAAGACCCAAAGGTGGTTTAGGATCCCTGAATATTCATGTGCCATTCCTCTCAGCCATGTGGAAAGGATCTTTCCCATCCTGGCTTCTTGCACTTATTTGAAGGAACCTGGAAAATCACTGGGATTTTATTTATGTATTTCCTAAACTGGCTTTTAGTGATGGTGTTAGAGCACATGTTGGTGCCTATAGAGGGCATGTAAAACACACCAGAAACACTTAAATAATTAAAAAACATGACATAAATGATTTTTTTCTTAATTTCCCCGTGCAACTATAGTGAGGAGAACTTAATTAAGCTAAGTCTTGTCTCTATTAAAAATGAAGATCAAGACATTGCAGTAAGTACAATTAACACAGAAAATTATAGAGAAATAAACATATTTTGATGAATTCTCCTTCATGTTATACAAAAAACATGTTTCCTCACTGGTTAATGATTAAGCTATCCTATAACAAAAAGAACTAAGTAATCTATTAAAAAATACAGTAAAATATCCTATATTTTTCTTTGTAATTGGAGTTGAATGGTGCTCCTAATTTTTATGGCAAACTGTTTATATTAAGAATGAACCCATGCACAAAAACATTTATGTGGAAAATACATTCAGGAAAAAAAAAAGGTTCAGGTTGAACTCTTCTCAACCTTTCCTATGTGTTAAATGCTGCATTACATTTTTGAATGTTTTCATCTCAGTAAAGTGAGGAAGTGTTTCTTCTTTATTACATTTTTCTCACCCAAGACACTCTGTAAAAAAAAAAAAAAATTATAAAATTAAATTTCACAGCAAAGGTTCTGTCCCCATGGAAAGTTCATGACTTCCCCCTGTTTTTATCTTATCATGCAACAGAAAATAAAACAGGGCTTTCCCTTTTGCTGTCACCTTCTCCTATGAGAAAAGCAGGAATTTTGTCCCACACCCAAGTTTGAGACTTCCCCAAGCTCTGAGTTCATCTCAGCCCTTTTAGGAGGCAGAAAGGGATTTGGGATGGATCCCCTGAATGGGATTTGGCACAGGTGTATGGGGCTGCCCTTTTTAATAGATACTCTCAAAGATATTTACAAATCTATTTGAATATATCTATTTCATATATCCATTTGACTGCTCTGAGTTCTTTAAATCCACTTTGCCTGGAACTGAAAGCCACTGAAGATCTTCACCAAACCTCTGCAGGGAAGGTTCCATGGGGACATTTAGAAACAGCACACACACACACATGGAGGTATTTCTCTCATTTTTTATTTTGACCTGATTTATCATCAAGCAGAATTTCCTTCTCCCCTCCAGCTTCCACAGAGCTGACACAAATTTCTTCACCTCTGCCTTGTGGTATGACAAGCAGGAGGATTAATGGCAAAGAACAAAAGTCCTCTTGCTATTTAACTGATAACTCCATCACAGCAAATGTGTGTAAATCAATAACTCTGCCCTGCAGTGCCAGGGAACAGCTTGTCTGTGGGGCTCTGACATGGTTGAAATTCTGGTTATATTTCCTCCCAGCTGGCCTGAACACATTTATTCAGTGTGGGTCAGGTGGACAAATATAATGACTATTATATAGTGAGGAAACAGCCCTTCCTCAACACCTGGATATTATTTGCATCAATTTATTTTTAGCATCCTAAAGCTAGGTCAACAGGCTTTTTTGAACTTTCTTCTTTTTTTCCAATTGCTTTCTCAGATAATGCATCTCAAAATTCTTTCAGATTAAAATGGTAGGGTAACACCTGCATATCTTGCATTTGTAGGTTTATCAATGTTTAAATTAGCAATCTGATAAAAGCTAGAGGTAAAAACTGTGATAAAATGTAGATTTGCATGCTTGTTTTGTGCTTATTCTCTGCACGCTTGTAATTATCTCAGCAGTCAATAAAATGAAACATCAGCTTTTTGTCAATCAATGGACTAAAATGTGCTATCCATTTTTTTTCTGTCAAAATTAATACACTTATTTCATTAATCCAAAATGTCCCTCCTTAGCTCTCAGAATACTGTCTATGTATATTGCTTTAAAAATGAAGCAAAAACATCTGAATGCCTTTGTCTCCTATATTTTTTTCCCCTGCAATTGCTGTTATATGGCAAAACATTAAAATAATGAAACCCTTATTAGTTTTAAATGCCTTGCTGCATGGGATCTGCAGGTAGGAATAATTTCTGTAGAGATAAAAACAGTAACATGGAGTTACTGGCCCTGGGCTCTCTTTAACAAGTGTAGTACCACTAAACACCTACTAAGCCTGTCCCCTTCAGAAATTTAAAACCTGTAGATGGGCACAGAAAGCTGCTTGGAGCATGGGGATGGTGAGAAATAATCTTGTCAATCACCCTCATAGTTTCCCACTTAACTGACACACATCTGCATTAACACATGTTTTGGGTTTATTTTCCTCCCAGGTCTCAATAATCTATCCAGGGGGAATTAGAGACAGAAAATAAAAAGAAATAAAAAAAGGTAAAAGGCATCCTGCTGTCACTGGTTTATTGCCATAAGAACATCAATCCTTTGCTCAGGGCAGTGTCTGGGGTTACAAGTGCTTCTGATATTTGTCAAAATGTGTTTTCTCTTCTCACCTGTAGCTCCAGTCTGTCTCTGCCCGAAATAATGATCCAAGAGTTCTGCTGCCACTGAAACAGAGCTCAAAGCTGCTGGGGAAGTGCTGCTCTCACAGCTGTGCCTTGGTGCAGTCTGCTCCCAAAAATGCAGCTGCAGTGATGCTCATGGCTGGGACCCCTTCCTTCCCCAACAAAAAACAGAAAAGGGCTCTCACAGCATTAATAAGATGTCCCCATCCCTCCTGGTGACCCCTGATGGAAGATGGGGTGCCTCAAAGTGTGACCATTTTCTCTTGTGCAACTTCCTATTTCACTGACACTTTTATTTTGTCCCCCATGATGCAGAGAACAAAGGGTTAAACACAAAAAAAATCCACCCAAAGCACCAAAATCTGAAATCTGTGAGAATGAACCACACTGATGCTCCTCATTAAAAAGCTGCATGACTGCCAGGTGAGATGAAGAGAAGCCAGAAAACACAGCTCTGATCACAGGTGCCATTTAACAAATCTTCCTTTCATCTGTCTGAGTATTTACCTAAGTCTTCAGTGACCTGAGTGTGGCTCAGCAGGATGGGCTAAGGGTAAGGAAAGACAAAAATACAATACTGGGATACAGAACTTTGCACTTCCTTCTTTCTTGCTCCTTTAAACTCAGTGCAGGACTTTATTTCATTTAATTTTGCTTTCTGAGCAATAGTTTTAAATTATTTATAGTGTAGTGATACATGTAAGCAGAAAACAATCACTCTTCTAGCAGTATTAGATCCTTAATGATGAAATTGTAAAACAATAACAATAAATACAAGAACAACAACAAAAGTCTGGGCATTTAATAACCACAGGTAGAAGCATCAAGTCAGGAGAATGGTAGATCTGGGTACAGCAAGAACCAAATCTTGGTTTATTTGTGGAAATCTGCTCCCAATTAGGATGTTACTGCAATTAGAATGATGTTCATTACTAGGACCTCTTCCTTTCTAAACAGATTTTTATGACAGGAAATCAAAAAGACATTTCACAGCATTAATAAGATGGAAATATTGGAAATATCCCTCTTGATGACCCATGAGTACTCCAATTTAATTGTATAAATACAATTCAACATAGTTAAAATTATACTTAAGACTGAAAAAAAAAAAAAATCACACATTCCACTTCTGTCCTAAAAGCAAGTATTTAAATAGATGTAGTTGATAGAAAAAGAAATGTATTAACTCAGGTTGTACATTCAGGAGCTAAAATGTGAGTGTGCTTATCAAAACTGTGACTCTTGTTCCATAATGAATGAAGAAAAATTAACTGGCATTCTCATTAAACTTTATTTGGATGTTCATCCAAAAGCACTAAATTGTCTTATAGCAGTGGCACATAAAATGGGAAACTTTAAGGTGTGAGAGGGAGAATCAGCTAAACTTTTATTAAAGAACAAAAAAAGAAAAAAAAAAAAAAAAGAGAAGAAGATGAGGTGGTTTTTTTCCAGGTGTTTACCTGGAAACAGAGTGTGGCAGCCAACTGAGCTCAAGATGTCACTTCCAATAAGGGGAAAGTTGATGTAGCTACAGCAAAAACCATGAGATTAAGATCTCAGGATTATTGCAAATTCCAGTGGAGACAAGCAATCCCCTGTGCCTGGACTGTAACAAGCTTAATTTTGTGAGAAGGGGAGAAATCTGAATGGATTTACATAACAGAAAGCAGGGGTGGGGAAATGCAATTAAGCATTTTAGCAGGGCTGGGTGATCAGGATGCTGGAAATAGCCTCAGTGATAAAGACTCTGCAAATAAAATCAGCAGGGATTTACAGCCCTAAAGCTAAAATTGCAATTTCTCACCAGGCATGCAGTGCATGGCTCCAGGAGCTTCCAGGTAAATCTCCTTCAGCCACCTGGTTTTTCTGTTTTAAGACCACCCTTAAAAATAAAAAAAAAAAAATAAACACAGAAAAGAAAAGAAAAAAAGAAAAAAAATGAAAAGACACCACTCCCAACAACAACTTGGAAAAACAATAACACACCCAAAACCAAAACAGACAAATAAAGAATCCCCAAACAAATAAACAAACAACCAAAAAAACCCCACCAACAAAGCAACTCAGTTATACCCATGTTGGTTAAAATTCAAGAAAAGAATCAGCTTGTAATACACAGAGAAAGGACAGAAAATTCAAAAACAATGTATTAGCTTCTTAGCTGGGGCAAGTAGAAATATCTGTCCAAGTATGGTTAAGCAATGAATTTTTAATACATGCATATCTGGCCTATACATATTTTATTTTATACATATGTATGTGTGTATATATATATATATATATATATATATATATATATATACACTCACATATATATATACATATATATACATAAATATGTGTGTGTGTATGTATATATATGTATATGTGTATATATATATACTATTTATTGCATTCAATTTATTCATTACATATGTATACCTATTATATAATAATAGATATACATGGTATTCTATATATTCTATTCTATGTAGTATATATCTTATAATACATATTAACATTATACAATAAACCTGTCAGTCTCATTTCAGTATTTTTAAACAAGCCAATTTTTTAATGATATTTAAAATCTCAGTGCTGTGAGTTCTGATGATTTCCTTTGAAGCTCTTGGCACCTGCTGATTTCAGAACTGAAGGCACTCTGAAGGGAATGGAAGTGTCAGCCACGTTAAAATTACATTAAGCAAGAAGGGAAATATTTTTTTAGGGAAAGTTTTGCTCTCATGAAATGAGAAATGTATACTTTTTAAAGGATCATGTGCATCCTGGAAGGTAATTGCTATTTCTGGATTAACTCTGTAACTAACTGATATTTCTGAAGTTTAGAAATTATTAATTTTAGGTATCCCCTTTGAGCCCACATAAAAAGAAGAAAAGATTAAATACAGATGCAAATTATATGGGTACCTCAGCTCAAGTTTCTGGAAATTCCCTATTCCATTAGGATGCACAGAGCAATCATGAGCAGAGCCAGTGCACACCAGGATTTGGCCTGATCAGAGCTTAGACAGAAGAAAGAAAATAACTTATTTGAACTCCTGACAATAATAGGCCTAATTGTGGTAGGAATGTAAACAAATTAAATTCAATTAATGGCTTATTGGTGGGCACAGTTCCTTACAGTTTCATATTTAAGGGGTTAGATGTTGTAAAACCAACAATTTATGAGTCACTATGTAAGACAAATAAAACAGCAATTCTGTTGAAATGTCACCTATTACACAATATAAATACCATTAAATGCCAATAACTCATCTATAGGGAGAAAATATCACTCTCTTAGCTGCAGGGGGATTTTGTTGAACTTCCCACACATTTGAAATTCCTCAAATTGTTTGTTTGGACCATTTTTTTTTTTTAATCCTAATATGACCATACAAGAAAACATTAATGAAGGTCTATAATGAAAAAGCCACTATTTCTTATAACCAATTAACAGGATTATAGCAGTCAAGATTAATTATAAATCATGGGTTAAATTATCTGTCTTCCAAGAATTCCCCTACCCAAACATGCCAGAGCTGGAGCTGATCAAAGAAGCTTCAGGAGAATTTTGTCCCATCAAGGCTCTGTTCTAAACACTTCAAGTACACTTTGGTTCTTAGGTGATTTCAAGATAATTTTAATTTAGACTACATTTAGGAAGTGAAATTGAGGGAATATGAAATCCTTTCCACAGAAATATTTTAATATTGCCTCTCCTTTTTGAGACTCCCCTTTTGAAATGGGTTCTAGCTTTATGTTTTTTTAGTGGCAGGTAGATCAAAAAGGAAACTTAAATTAGAAATAAGGTTATTTGGACTGAATGATTTGGAAGAAAAAAAAAAATCCTTTTTGAAAATTAAGAATGGTGCTGTAAAACAAATGGGGTTAGGCTGTAAGAAAACATTTGGCATGCACAAATTCTTCCATTAATTTAATTCCTGTGTCTCCACAGAAATCCCCCATCCATACAGGGAAGGTTCCCCATCCCAAGGGAAAGTTTAGGGGACAACCATGCAGCAACCCACCTCATTTCAGAGACTCTTTGGTTTCTCTGGAAGCTCTCTGCTCAGTTTCAATAAATCCAGTTAAGTATTAAGCAGCAAAAGCCAATTTAGTGTCAATTAAATTAACTCTGCATTACAATGGAACTCTTATGGCTGCTCCTGTGACACTGAAATTAATTTTGAATTGTTAAAATTAGTCATTTTTGCATGGTGCAGCCACACTGGAGTGAATTGAGGAGACACTCAGAAAAATAAATAATTTCAATTGAATTTTGAGTAGAGTTAGTATATTGTGTTTTCAAGCTATTTTTCAATTTCTGTAGATTTTTGTACATCTACATCACTCAGGTATGTGAATATTTGAAGCTGAACAAGAGCCTTGTTTTTTACAAACCGTTCACAATGGTCTGACCTTCCCTTTTCCTTTTATTTTCCTTCCAAGAGTTACTTTAAATTACCTTTTCACCAGTTTGTGGATCTCCTCCTACCACAGCTCTCCTGCTTAAATTTAAGAATTGCAGACAGCTACCTCAGAAAACAAAATCTGGTTTCTCTGGTGTTTCATGCAGGCAAACATTTCCACATCAAGATGCCACTCTGGAGCAGCTCTGAGGAGAAGAGCAGTGGGATGAGATTTCAGAAGAGTTTTCTACTTCTTCTGTACATAATTCCTTAAATTCTGCATTTCAGACCTGAATAGCACACACAATTATGTTTCTTCTGTCTCCTCAGTGTGCATTTATATTAAATTTTATTTCAGAGCAGGGTCCTTGTGAATCATAGGAAAAAGTTCTTTGCAATGTCAACGTGGTTTTCAAACGTGGCAGGAATTGTTTTCTGGAGATTCCCTGGAAGAGTTGAAGCACACTTAAATGAAAAAGCTGAGGCTAAAATTGTGTCTAAAATTGATATTGTCGTGTCCCAGCCTCACTCCTCTCACTGTTCAGAGTTAAACCTCCATTGTTCTCATAAGGATCTAACACAATTATGCTTTTTCTTCCTTTTCTGTGTATCTTTCAAAGGCAAAACAAACAAAAAAACCTTTCAGTTCCTTGTTCTAAGTGTCTCCAATCTTGGCAATTCAGAGCATGACAAGTTTCATGAAGTAAAAGTTTAGGGTGCTGCATATCTATAACATAAATGACCTTTATTTCAAAATGCTTACATGAAAAAAAAAATTAACTTTTTTCTTCCAAATGTAAAGATTATTTTCAAAACACTGAGAAGCTATCAGTTTTTAAATAGAAAATTATTTTAAAATTACTTTTTTCATGGGCATGTATTAGTTAAAACAGAAAGCGAGAAGATTTTGCTAGAAACTCATAAGTATCATATTCAAATTAAGTAAGTAGAGGGCTGCAGAAATTGCAGAGATAAAGTGGATAAATTCTTTTCCACCTCATTTTTTAGATGCAGCACTTCCAATGACATGGCTATTCTCACAGCTGTGATTAAAAAGCCTGCTTTGAGGTAAATTACTAATATTTTTTATTCTTACATGTGGTTTCATACAGGTGTAATTGCCAGACTGGAGAATTTTGGACTTTGATGTCTCAAAACAGAAAAAGCAGGAATTTACTGGAAGTACTATTGTGCAACAAAACAAACAAACAATTTTTTCCAGATCTGATTAAATAATCCAGCAGCAGGGACACCAATTTTTCCCAATTTTCTTGTCATCTACTTTTGACACCTTTTAAAATAAACCTGCAGACATACTTTTGCCAAACTCCTGCTGTACAAATTCCCCAAAAAGCACATCATAATTCTCAATATTCCAACCCGTTTCTTTTACAGACTTATCACTAATTGCACCATAAACATCAAAAGTGAGCAACACTTCAAAGCCAAAATACAATCCCTGTTCCAGCCTGCAATAATTTGATACTCAGGAAAGAATTTTCTTTTTAAATCTTGACCTTTTAAAATTACCATTATCATTATTAATGAATTATTATTGTTGTTTTTTATTACTGTTATTTTACTGTTACTGTTACTATTACTATTACTATTACTATTACTATTACTATTACTATTACTATTACTGTTATTCCACAATACAAAGACCTCCTTTCAAAAGAGAACTTAATCATTCTGGATCTACATTTTCTTGAGTTTTTTGATTCTAGAATCACACAGTCTTTTCATCTCTCCCTCTGTCCCTATTCTCAATAAACAAAAGGCTCAATATTTCCTTGTTTATTTTTAATGGATGGAGAAAGCTCTTAGATTTTCCAGGCTGGTACATGTATTTAAGAGTTTTTCTGGTGGCTACAGTCATGATACAGCACAAACAGTGATAAAAAAGCACTTCAGACAGCTCCACTTCTAAAACTTGAAAGCTTCTGGATGTCTCACAACACATATTTATTTTCAAAAGACTTACTCTGAAGCTTTAACCTGTATCCTCCTGTGGTGAAGAGATTAAACATTGCCTTCAAAGGGAAACAGGAGTCTTCAGTTAAATAAAACAAAGTGTAAATGAAAAGCACTTTGCCATGCTAAAAAATATATATATATATATATTTTAAAAAATAAGAAAATGTTTTTAAGCAAACACTTTTGATGTTACTTGTTGTCTTCCTGAGATAAGAAAGGTTTATTTGTGTCTGTTATGAACCTGTTTCCTTGGCTCAGTGTGGCACAGCCCATTGCATTTTGGGATTAGAATATGCTTTTTTTTCCCCTTTTAATTTAGAAGTGGGTGGGACAGCAATAAAATTAATAATTTCCTTATTTTTAGTGTAGGGTGGTACCACTGTAACTTTACACTACTCTAAATGTTCCTTAAGCACTCTTTCACTGTTCCTCTTATAAAATTAAGGTACTTTAATCAGCCATTTCTCCACATTTGCCACTCTTTCCTCAAGACAGAGATGGAGAATTCTTTGATGTAGAATTTCTAAAATGCCTGGGACAAAAATCACTGAACAGCACAAATATATCACTTTTCTGCTGCCTATTGGTATTTTCACACTGCCTGTCAATATTCACTTATCTTCAACCAGATCTTTAGGGCTTCTTAATTTTGCTTTAATTACCTACTATATGCATCAGTTATTCAGCAGCAAAACCATTAACTGTGATTATTCTATTTTTCCATCCTTTACAACAATAGTCCACACACAGTAGTTATCATACAGACATTAGAAAATAATAATAAATACGGTTTCCAAGGGAAATTTTCAGTGGTTGGGACCTCTGGGTGGTTTCAGACTTATGGTCTAAAATTGCAGAGATAATTCCACCTACAAGATCACCATTCAAAACAAAACAAGGACTGATGGATCAAAGCAAGAGATGAAATATCTGTTGGGGTTTTTTTGGTTTTTTTTTTTTTTTGTAAACCTTATCTAGTGTGAAGTGGGCAAAATCACAGGATAAAATTCCTAATTGTGTGGAAATCTTTGCTACTTCTGATCTTCTTGAGCTTTCAATACCATCAAACATTTTATTCAGTTACTTTTAAAAGTCTTTTCCTATGTCTCTAAAAAAAACCAAAACACCCAAAAATAATGACCAAAGAAAATTCAGCAAAAAAAAACCCAAAACCAAACCAAAAAATCCTAATTAATAAAAAAACAATTAAGCAGACAAAAAACCTACAATAAAATTTTTTAGCTATGAAAATGATATTATGGATTTACTGAACCAAAACTATGCAATATTATCTGTAAGATATACATTCAAAATATTTTCAAATTAGACGAATCAGGAAACAAATCTTTTTTTTGGTAGCTCTGGTTGTTAAATTTCACATTAGTCAGCATTCTTTCAAGTTTTGTTTCACTATTAAATAAGCCAAACAATTAAATTTTGAGCCATATTTGACTCAAAATCTTTCACTTTCCAAAAAAAATTTGGAGTTAATTGGTATCTTAAATTAGTATCTATTAATAAAAATTGATTTTTAGGGGGAAAATGCCCTCTTAATTTCTGTAAGAGGGTTGTGGCAACCCTCACCACACCTCAGACTTTTTTATCACATCTTAGATTTTTCCTATTTTGCTATAAAAATGTATTTCATGCGAGGTCACAGGTGGAACTGCAGCATCTGGTGGCAGCACTCAGCCAACAACACAGTTAATGCTTTCAGAGAAAATAAAAAATAAATACTACTCTGTGTCCTTTAATCATCCTCCTCCTCCACTGAGCCATTATTGAACTGATGGAAGTGAATGGGATAAATACAACTTACACAGGAATAAACACATTCATGGGAAGCACATTAATTATTTTTAAAAATAAAATATTTTCATATTGATGAAATATTGATGAAATATTCTTCTCAGGGAGCCCTTAAACAAAGTATGGGGGATAAAGATCAGATTTATTTTTTTTCTCCCAATTAGTTATTTTCTTTCTTTGAGATGGAAATAGCCCCTGATGAAAATATGTCCTGAAGGCAAATCTTGCATTGCATCAAGCAGATATTTCTTCTTATTCTTAAACTTTTTGGATTTTTTCCTCATATTTTATCCACAAGACTGGGAGAGGGAGACAAGAGGGGAAATAAAGGTTGAGCACTACAACCCACTTCTCTAAGTTCAGAAAAAACGTAAATATGGAGAAAATTGCTCCTAATATGTGTTATTTGATTGCACCTTTGCTAAAAGCTGTCTGTATATATAATTATAAACCCAATGATAAGAGTAAGCAGAAGGCTGTTTCTTTCCTTTTAGTAAATTTTTGTGTTTACTCTTTAAAAAAAAAAAAAAAAAATTAAAAATTTAAAAAAAAAAAAAAAAAAAAAAGCTCCTCCAGGTCTAGGATTTTTTTTGTTTATTTAGGATTTAATTTCAATGGATTGCCATGTCCGCCTTCTTATTTCTCCTTAAAGAAAAAGGAATAATAAGGCATAGTCCTCAGTAAAATAATTTTCAGTATTTAATACATAGCATCTTTATTTCTGCTAGAACTAGAATTATGCTACATTAAAGAAAATAACTGGAAATCTTAGACATTACCAAAGAAAAATGTAAACTTCATTACTACATCTTGAAAATATTGAAGCATTGAAAAAAATTTTAAAAAAGAAAATTTACACCAATTGAAATAATATGCCAGTCATCATTCTTTTGGATATTTTTCTTTTAGTTGAGTTGGAAGAATCTTATTATCCGAAATATATGAAAAAATAACAAATCTACCCAAGCCATTTAAGAAATTTTTTCTACATATTAGAATATTTTTTCATTGGTTGACTTTGGATTTAGGGGTTGAATTTTTCCTGCTCTGGGTGAACTGAAAATCTAATTGTAAATCTAAGATTTAATTACTCTAATCTTACTATTTTATGTAGTTCCATACCTTTCTAATGTAGTAGTCTTAAAATTGTTTCCAAAATCTGAGTATTGATTTCCAAAAGAGTTTTTACTTTTTACTCAGTTTCCTCAAATTCAAACTGGTCTGAGTCAAACAAAATATTAGCACACATTATGTAACTTTATTATTTTTAACTTCCTTTTTACTCCTTTTAACACACGGCAATAAAGAAGATTTTCAGTCTTCATTTTTTGTTTATTTTGATTTAATTTAAAGTAGCACAGGAATAGCATTTACCCTTCTATTACTTTTAACATATTCTGCAATATATGAGCCATTCCCTGACAGACTAATTGAATGGCTCCATTTTGTAAAGTAAATATTTTGTAAATATTCTAAGAATATTTTTATTACATTCTCTTCAAGTCCCTCAAAACAAACAATATATATTATTAAAGGTTGAATATTGACAATTATTTTACTTGACTAAATATGGTGGTATTTGTAATTTTACATATAAAATCTTTATCTGATTTTGTGATTTCTATTTCATAAATTGCAGATCTGTGCCCTGCTTTCAACACAAAACTGCAAAAAATATTCTCATTTTTTACAGACCTTTACCTGATGCAAACTGCACAACTGAACAACCCACTTGGTAATTATTTAACAATAAATAAATAATATAAATATATATATAATAAATAATATAAATATATATATAATATATATAGAAATAATAAACTATAGCTCAGTTTGTAATTATTTTGTATTTTTGTGGTAATGGATTTAGAATCCTGAAACATGAGTGGCTTGCCTGCTGTATTGGCAATTATTATTTCTATAATTTATAAGCCAAATGTCTAATATCTTGTATCATCTTATGGATATATTTCAACATGTTCAACTGTTTTTTACTTATGTTCTTGCCCTGGTGTTGATTTTCACAGTTGCTTTTTTTCTAAATTAACTTCTTATTTTGAACAATGTTCTTTTCTCCACTTGACATTTAGAGAAAATTTTAAAAATATTTTAACACTTGTCTTTATTAAGACTTACATGTGTCATGAGGTGATTCTATCTTTTGAGAGACAACCTCAGTGGTGACAATTTAACATTCTATTGCATCTTCTAACATAATTACAATATTTTTGTACATGTGTTCTTTCACATATAATGTCAAAACCAATCTAATTTCTCTTGTCTGCCACAAACATAATAATGTGCTTGAAAAAGATAAAATATCAGAACTAGTGTCCAATTCTAATCAGGTTAATGGCATTTATCAAAGACAATAATGACAGATTCATGTACAAAAAGGAAACTGTAAATAATCTTAGAAAGTTATTTTATAAATTAAAACATTCATCTTTCAAAACAGGGAGGATGGAAAAATATCATCCACAGGAGATGTCCTTCTAGGAGTCAAGGACTAGACCTCACTAAATCTTTGAGACTTGCAATCATTCTAAAACATGAGAATTGTATTTTATCTACCATAAAGAGTTTTGTGCAAACTTTTGTGAAAATACCTTCAAGTTTTGTGGATGAAAATACTTGGATCTTTAACTACAACTGTGAATTTCTCCTAATTACCTGATATTTGCCATACAAAAATAAAAGCAGGGCAGTAAAAATATACTTAATATGTGCCTCAAATTCACCTGAGAATATCAGAAAACATTAGAGAAAATCTGCCCATTGATTGATTGATTGATTGATTGTAATTCCTGACACAATGACAGGACAATTACAAAGTTAAAATGTGGAAATTTTTTTGTTGACATTTAACCAGACTGGGTGGTTTCATCCACTTATTTCAGTTATCTGGTTTGGAATATGTTTGTTGAAGAGAATAAAATTGAATTCCCAAAGGTTAGTTTCTCCTTTATTCCATCCTTGTCCATAAAATGCTTGTAGTTTATCCACCAGATTTATGCCTAAATTCAGTAAATCATAATAGCTAGATGTATTATTATAATATTTTTTATGTTCTGGGCCAATGGGTTTAGCATTACTTTGTAAGATTTGGTTCCGATTCTCACTCTGACAATTCACACATCTGTGATGTTTATTTGACTCCTTGTCTGCACCATTTCTGTCCTGCAGCAGAGGACAAACATTTCCTACTGTGTATTATTGCTTATTATATTACTATTGAATATTTTACATAGCCAGGATTTGAAAAGTGAGACACCAACCCATCCAGGCCTTGCCAAGGGCAATTTTTAGCTTTTCCTCCACTCTCAGTTTTCTGCTAGATGCAAGTGACTGGAATAAAGCCAAAGCATGATTTATGTTGGAAATAGCAGATGTGATTTAGGAATGAAGACCCCATTATTCTGTTATCAGTGATGGGCTCCACAGTGAAATAAATCTCCCCACAGGAGCAACAGAAGACATAATGGGAACATGGCTGTCCTAACTATTATGCCATTAAAATATAGAAGGAGAGGATTTCTAGTGAGGAGGTATTTTTTTTTTTGTGGAGGCATCATGAATCCAATTCATCTTTTACAGTGAAAAAAAAAAAAAAAAAACAACTCATGTCAGCCAAATCATTTCCCTAATTCAATGGGACTAGAATTTTAATAATCAAATTATCTTAGAGCTCACTCCTGGGAGTTGTACCATGGAAATAAATTACACAGATGTGAATAAAATCTGCCTGGGTGGGATTTTGGTGAGAAAGTCCAAGAGAACTGGCACTGTCAAAGGGTGCAGCAAAATTTTCAGTTTGAGGAATGGGAACAACTTTATTATCTAGCACAAAAATTGACCAAAATTTGGCACTTCTTTCACGTATCAAGAGCTACAACAGTGACTTTTCTTATTACTAGAATGTAAAAATTATTTACTAGGATATGCCTGAAAACTTTCTCACCCATCCCTTCTTCTGCCATAGGATATAAAACCCCAGTATGTCTTTCATCCTTTTCTCTTTTGTTTTATCTTTAAAGCAGAAAAAAATTTAATTCAGGAGCAGAATTTACCTGCCTCTCCTTCCAGTGCTCCTCTGCATCATCAGCAGAGATTCCACATGCCCAGCCTGGCAGTTTCCAGCTTTTGGCACTGAGGATGAGACAGCTCCATGCCCTGCTGCTGATTTATTCAGCAAACACCACACCTTCCCCAGCACAGATATAAACTCTGTGCAGCCCCTTTGATGGGCAAAAAAAAGAAAAACAGGCTCAGTATATCTTCTTCACCTGATAGACTAATGCACTTGCCCAGGCTAAATGGTTTAAATATGCTGATCTGTCAGGAGCTTTAAAGCTGAAAAGAAAGCGTGTTCAGCCACATGATGAGAGCATAAACTGGGTTTATATTTGGTGTGCTCCAGCATGTGAGGCAGCTGTGAGCTCATGAATCATCTCTGCTGCTGCACAAATAATTAGCAGCCAGCAGGAGGGAGGGTTTTGCAAACCAGGAAGGTCCTTGTGTCATTCCTCAAGCAAATGCACAATTAGAACTTATAAATCTTTTATATCTATTTAGATAACACTGAACTCTGCATCAGCCAGAGGTTTGGCTGTTCCTTGGCTTCTCCTGCTTACAGCACTTCTCCAGGTGAATGTCCTAAGCAAACACTTTAAAAGCTTATTTGATTTATTTTGTTGTTGTTAAGTGTGATGTTACACAATTTATTTAAGCAGCAGTTAAATGGATATGGAAGGTACCTGCAAGTTTTTCACAAGTCACTTAAAAGTCTGTCACCACCTCTACTAGTTCATAAATTAATGTAATTTTCAGTGCTCCCAGATTATGGTCATTTTGACATTTCTTATGCAGTTGATCATAAATCCTATTTCCTAAGTGCAGTCCTTATGACTCCATTAAAATGCAGACATGTCAAATGGATAGTTACTGATAATAAAGAACAGAGAATTACAGAATTATTTAGGTTGGAAGGAGCCTTAAAGATCACCTAAAGGTTCCCTACTGGCAGAGACAGCACTTTTCCCAGGTGAGTGGCACATGATCAAATAACAGAGCATGCCATATGTTCTATTTTTAACATTTGAATTAATCTTCTGCCGTTGTTCTGATTTATTTCAAAGAAACATAAAAGAATGAATAGTAGGACAGGTGAGATCACAAAGAAACTACTGAGATATTAAAAGTACATGATCTGCTAATGTTGAGCTGAATATTTTCAAAATATTGCTCCTTCATTGTTCTCTAGTTTTAATTTTAATCCTTTGTGAGAAAAGTGGCCAGAAATACAATACAATAGGTGAAATGTTGCAATTTTTATGTATTTTGCCCCAACACAAAACTCTTTAGCAGTTTAAATAATTTACTAATGCACTTTCCTGCTGTCCCAATTAATATATTTGGTCAAGGGGTGGACAGAGAGGAGAATAAGCTGAGCATTTCAGGGGAATTCCTTTTGATGACCAATAAAACTCAGAGAAAGATTTTTAATTTCCTTTAGCTTGGCTTCAGGAATGGAGTTTCCCAATCCCACGTGCACAGGAACTTCCATAGTTCCTTCATCCCACCTGAATTCTGACTGAAACTAAAACACCTGAGAGACCCAAAAAGGAATTTCTCCAGCCAAAAGGGTGGTGCAGGAATGTCTAAAATTCTTTGAGTTCTTCAGGGTCTTCTTAAAAATTTCCCTTAAAAATTTTGGCTCCTGGGTCATTTGAGCTGGTGAGAGCAGCTGACATTCCTACTTGGAAACATGGTTAGAAAAAATTATATTTAGATCATGATTGTACACCTTGTCAGGACAAATTGACCCAAAGGACACAGGTTTACCCAGGAAGCCAAAAAAAACCAATTTGTGTGAGACTTTAGTGGAAGGATAAATTTTGTTTGAAAATGTTGAAAGGATTTGAATTTTTTTTTTAATTGTTGAAAAAAAAACCAAACCATAACTAGCATGCCAATTTCTATTAGATATGGTTCTAATTAATGAGGACTTTGCTGTGAGACTTTGGCTCAGCTGGAATGAGATGATTTTTTCATGGAAATCAAATGCAAGCACAATGATTCAACCCTGAAAAATAAAGTGTGGTGTTTGTCAGCAACACAACAGGATGTGTAAATATCATATAAACATGATATTTAGTGCTCTGAAAAAATAAACCTAAAAGATATACCTGTAACCCTGCTGTCAGTAAGAATCAACAATTTCATATTTGCTTTATGTATGCTGTAGAAATCCTTCTTGCTCTGGAGCTCTTGACTCCTTTCTGTTAGTAGACACTTACTTGTTCATTATGAGACATTTCACTGTGCTATGGAAATAAGTAATCAAAAATGCCTAAGCACAAAAATTGACTTTTTCATATTTTTTCTTTTCCGCATATTTGGAAACTGAAAAATGTGTACCTGTTGTATGTTTGATATTGATCTTGTGACACTTCTGTACATAATGCCTGCAGATAAATATCAATATTCAGTGAGATCAGGGAAGAAACATGCAATGAAATAAAATATTTTTAAAAATCCTTATAAAAATAACAGCTTAATTGGGGGATAAGGACTATGTGTACATGCAAAGGTAAACAAAGGTCAGAGTTTTTAGTAGATTATGGAACTCTATTAAAAACTTTCAAGACAGTCTAAGCCTTTTGAGAGTCAACATCTGTAAAACACAAGATATAAATCCATATAATCCACATATCAGCACATTACAGCAACATTATTGTAAAAAGGGAATAAACAAGACTCAGGAGTCTGTTCAAAATTACAAAGATTCAACTTGAGCATAAGGGTGGCCTAACCATGTTTTCCTTTCCTCCACCACACAGGGCAGAGAGTGAAGTACTGAAATGAGATATATGGAACTGAACATAAAAACTGGGACATTACTTCCTTCCAAAAGTCATTTATCACACAACCACAGTAAGCACAAATCTATGTATCAGGAGAGATAAATAAAAGAACAATAAATAAAGCAACAATAAAATGAGATCCCAATTTATTTCTGGCTTGCAGTTTAAGTTTATGAAATAGAGTTCCAAACTTTCTTGGGTAAACTGTGGAGAAATGTTATTAAGGCACTGAAATTGTTCAGGAGTTGGGGAATAGACTGAAATCCACACATGGAATCATATTTACATTCAAATTTCAAACATTCAGACACCCATCATCTGCCCAGAAATATTACCCTGTTTTTCCCCTCTGAAATGGTCTCAAAGGTGTTTGTTACAACTCTGCAGCTTCCAAACCTTTTGATGATTTACTTGGTCCTGCACAATTTCTGATGTGTGAGGGAAGCTGAGGATTTCCTGAGCTTTTGCTGAGTGAAAGTTCCCCAATAAATTTTGTTCTAGAGCAGAGAAAAAGCAAAATAAGCAATTCAATCTAATTAGTTTCAACACATCATCTTCATAGCCAAAAAAGCAAATATGCAGGAAGCTCTGACTAACTCAAATACAACCTGAAATATTAAGATTTTTGATGGAAATAAAAATTTATGGAAATCTTACAATAAAACCTTGAGGAAATTGTACAGGGAATCTGTTTGTTCTAGTGATTCTCAGGCCACTGTAATTCTGCTACATTAAGATAAATATCCATCTAAATGTCACTTCTGAATGGTTTGAAATTATTCCCATCCATCATTTCTTGTATACTTACAGCAATTTCAAGTGAGGATTTTCATAGCAAACACTTTCTTGTATCATGAAAACCCCCAACATTTCTATGTATTGTATGATACTTTAAAATAAAACTTGCTGCTAAGTTATGGACTGCTTAAAAGATTCTTTTTGCCATCTGCAATGAGACTTCCCTTAAAATACCATTTTTAATAATTTTTGCCTCTTTGCATTTTAGTTTTTTGCACTGATTTTTATCAGGTCATGAATATAAATTAGAATGAATCAATAACAATGAATTCACAGATTCATGTGATTTATGCTTTTATTTCATTCAAAAGGCAATATTGACATTTAATTTGGTTGTTAAACAATGTTGGGTTTTTACAGAGAAGAGAGGGAGCACAGGACATTCTGAGCATGCTGGTTTTTGGTTCAGGCACACATTTAGCCCTGATTGGTGAAGGACAGAATATGCAGAGTTTTTTTCCTTTTTTAGCAAAAGAATCAGGTATTTTTTCACTACCATAATCACACAAAAGTCCCTCAAGCCATATTTACATTACAGAGCAAGAATTACCAGAGTAGAAATGACCCTGTGTGCAAGTGAGCAGAGTTTCTTAAAAACTCATTTTTTTAGGAAAATTTGAAAGGAATTTTTGATTGCAAGACAATCTGTAGATCATAAGATAAAACCTCTAACACTTTATGTCAAATCAATCAAAACTAGCATTTGGGTTCATTTTTAAAATTTTTTTAATCATCTTTTCCCCAAAGTTTTACCAAGGCGCACACAGCCAGTCTTGGAGAACAAACAGTGCATGTTCAGTCTGAAAAATGTTGAGAACTATTTTAAATATAGTTGGTTTTTATTATTATTATTTTTATTATTATTATTATTTTATTATTATTGATAATAATAATAATAAATTTTATTAATAATTTTATTATTTTTATTATTATTGTTTCTATATTTTAACATTATTTAATTTTTCACAGAGCTCACTTTCACCTCAGCCCAGACATCTTGGTGAAGGCACCTCTGCTTCATCCAGAGTCAAAATAAAACAATAGCTTTACTCACCAGAGCTCTGACTCAGAATATATTTATTTCTATTTACCTGGTCACAAAAGATAATGAGAAACTGTGCAGTTAATTTCACCACTAAAGATAGAACAAGAAATAAGAGAGTTACAACAATGATAGATTCCACCACTTAACTCTCTAATGGCTCTACAGTAAAAACAATTTACTTTTCTATTTAGATTCCTTATTATATATTCTGAAACGTAAATTAAGAGGGAAAAAGTTGAAAGTCTCTCACCATTAAAATAAAGAGGTGTAAACAGACCTTCCCATGACAGGTGTCTGTAACCAAACATGCTCAGAAATATTTATATTATAAATATATACATATATATAAAATGTATATATTATATATAAATATATATAATACATAATATATTATATATTATATATTAAATACTATATATTATATAGTATATATTATATATCATATATCATATATTGCACATTACATATTATATAAAATATAATATATTATATATATTATATATTATGCAATGTGTAATGTATATTATAAAATATATTATATATCATATATAATATATCATATATTATATAATACACATTACACATTACGTAATATATAATATATTATATATTATGTAATGTGTAATGTATATTATATAATATATGATATATTATATATCATATATAATATATAATATAATAGACATATTATGTAATATACATATTATGTAATATATAATATATAATATATAATATATAATATATAATATGTAATATATTATATATAATATATTATATATTATATTATATATTATATATTATATATTATATATTATATATTATATATTATATATTATATATTATATATATATTTTATATTATATATATTATATATCTCTCTTTACTAGCTCTGCAAACAGCAAAAATGGGCAAGCTAAGCACAGATCTCACATTTCTTTTTCTTCCATCTGTTTTCACAGTTTTAGGAAAAAAGAAAAAAAAACCACCTATTTTGTTCAGTATACTAGAATAATTTTTTAATGGGAACAGGATGCATTGAAGGGTAACCAATAGAGATGGAAAGACAAATTCTGTCTTTTCTGATGGGCTCTCACTCTGCTTTTGGGTCCTGCCCTGATTAGCTGCAGAATTTGGATGGAAAGCTCTGGCAAACAGACAAAATGAACAGAACTGCCTTGGGGTGGATCCCTTTGCCCCAAATCTGGAGCACAGGGTGGTTTTGTACCATCCCCACACCTTGTGGGGAACTGAGAGGATTTTTTGGAGGAGTCCAAGGCACTGTTATTGGTGATTCCATTAATTGGCATGTTTGTTCCGCTACTTCAGTGGCTGTTCTACACTGATAATTGTCAGTAATTACATTGCAATAAGCAATTAAGTAAGCAATCTATATTAGTGCATGTTAATTTGTACTAATTGATGCACTTGTCTCATGTATCCACAAAAATTCGTTATTAAATCTAAGATTAGCTTATATATTATTTATTACCATTACTTTAATTTTAAAATATGGAAATTGGGAAAAAACTATTTGAAACAGAGGTTTTACAAAAGTTTTCAAATACTTACATAGAAATAAAACAATTTGAGTAGGAAAACATTCTCTTTAAAGTTGGGAACATTCAAGTTTGTAAATCAAGCATTAAAATTTCAGGAATACTCCTCCTCTTCTTACAACTACTGTAATAAAAAATCCTAACCTTCTCTAACCTGATCATTATGAAGATTTAGTGGTTTATCTTTTACTAAATCCTTATTACTTATCTCTCATATAACCATTTTATTTCCCAGAACTGCCCTTCACCAGAAATTATTATCTTTATGATTCTCACATTATTTTAAGTAGAACCACTACTGTCATTAACTCTTTCACTCACCTTCAGTAAATATATTTTTAATATAATATTTAATATAATATTAATGAATTTATTTTTTAAGCCTTTGTGGATATTTCATTACCTTTTCATGTTTCACTGAAAGTGTCTCTGAGATTTTTTAATCTAACTTTTAATCTTTATGTATTAAAAATGTCAACCTTCACTTGTTTCATGCTGAAAAGGTGTGAAACACTGATTTGTGTCTTCCAGTGCTTAAGGCAGTCAGCTTTTATTTTAAAGGTTTTAAACAGCTGCCAGCCCTATCTAAATGTTTTATGGGATTACCTAAATTAATGTTATTGCTCAAATGTCTTTCCAAAGTATTTTCAGTATCCCTATTTTTTGGGGTGCAAGGTTGCAGAGGGTGAAACTGCTTTATGTTTTTCTTTACATGTATCCATTGTCCTCTTTTTTTTTGATCCCCATGACCCTTTCCACTTTAATTTTGCTGAAGTTTAGGGTTCAGAAGAAAAAATTAAGAATTTATTCTGCTTTCACTGAATATCACAGTCCAGGTTACAAATGCAGCAGGTTATCACAGCAGCAGTGGTGACTTAAAAAATACAGACAAAGTCTAAAAGAACTTGGAGATTATTAACAGATTACTTGAACAGACAAAGAAACAAAGAAAATTGAACCATTTGAAGTATCTTGCTAACTTTTGATTTTTTTGTCCTTTAAGAAAATTTAGGATTCAATTAAAATATCTTAGTTAAGATGGCTGTTCTGTTCTCTTTCAGTAAGTAAAATAACCTTTTCTCACAGGGGACAATAAAGAAATGTACCAAGTTCTCTTTCTTTTTTAAGAAATACTTTCTTGTCACCACTACAAGACCAAGAAAGGAAACTTCATATTCCCTCTCATTAAAGCAGGTTCATTACTGAATGGTGCAGAGCAAATGGGCAAGCAGGTTTAGTGCAAAACAGAAAAGCAAGCACTGAAAACAGCTTTTTTCTCAAGTTTAATGTTTCAAAATTTCCCCACACAAAGCAAAACAAAGCTTGCATTGATGTAGAGTGC